>NC_084754.1:7750944-7875944 GCF_033978785.1 Entelurus aequoreus | reverse complement strand
GATAATTTCCTTTTCTTGGCTGGTTACTTTGTGCTGTAACACGGTTCCTAATAGTATTTTATTAAAGTGTACAATGCATTTATTAGTTCCTTGTTTCACTACTTCACATTGGTTGGTTGATATTTATTTTGAACATGTATACTGTATCAATATGATATATCTCAGACCGTATTTTCCGGACCTTAGGGCGCACCGGATTATAAGGCGCACTGCCGATGAATGGTCTATTTTCGATCTTTTTTCATATACAAGGCGCACCGGATTATAGGGCGCATTTAAGGAGTCCTATTTTTTTTTTTTTCTAAATAGAAAACACTTCCTTGTGGTCTACATAACATGTAATGGTGGTTCTTCGGTCAAAATGTTGCATAGATTATGTTTTACAGATCATCTTCAAGCCGCTTTCTTGACAGTCGCTTCTGGATGCGCCGTTTTGAGGGCGGTCTTATTTACGTGGCTCACCTTCTGCAGCGTCTTCTCCCCGTCATCTTTGTTGCAAGGACGGGAGTGGAAGAAGTGTCAAAAGATGGAGTTAACTATTTTAATGACATTCAGACATTACTTAAATTAATAACGGAGCAGCATCTTCTCATCCGGACACAACAACAAGGCTGGAAATGTGTCCTGTGAAAAACCGTCCAACCGGAACTCTAATAACTAAAGTTCCTTGGGTGAATAATGTAAACTCACTACACCGGTATGTTTTAGCGCTTTCATGGCAAGTTTACTGACGGATATAAGTAAGAACTTTACACTACGTTATATTAGAAATGGCAACAGTGGAAGATGAATGTCCCAAAACAAGAAGATAGAGGAAAAGAAGAAGCTTATCGACTATGGTTTCGGCACAGACCACAAAGGCGGACGCGCGCAATTTTTCAGGATTCATGCAGCTCCCAAATACAGATTAGCAGGTACCAAAAGGTAAGAAAAGTTGCTTTTGCATAATATTGCGAAACAAAACGCCAGATAATGTTTTACCTTATACACACACCATAATAATACTCGTATTATGCCGACAATCCATCAAGTGGTGCGGCTTTTTTGATAGATTTTTGAGCGCTGTGTGTAATGTTCTATATTTTCAATGGAACAAATAAAATGTTGGTGTTGTTTACTTGAGTCATATTGCCATAATATTGCAGTATACACGTATCTCTTATGTTTGACTGCCATCTACTGGTCACACTTATCATTACACAATGTACCAAATAAAATTGCTTCGAGGTCGGTAAGCAAAACCAGAATTATTCCGTACATTAGGCGCATTAGGGTTATAAGGCGCAATGTCGAGTTTTGAGGAAAAAATTATTTTAAGTGCGCCTTATAGTTCGGAAAAAACGGTACTTTACATATTTCCTTTACAACATGTCCACAAAGGACATGCTAGCTTAGCGTTGCTGCTAGAATAGATTGTCTTCTCCTCCTTCCTCCTCTGTTTGTGTTCACGCTAACCCAGCTAACACATCATGGTAAAAGATTGATAGCTAATGGTTAGAACTGAACCTAGAGCTAACATTTAGAGCATGTTAGCATTAATGACACATTTTAAAACTGCCTGTATTTCTTTATTTAACATAATTAATTGATGTTTGGACGATTCATGAATTGCCCACATTCTAATCACCATGCATCAGAAAGTCGATAATTTTCCTCACCTCTATAAGAAACTACTAAAAGCCGACCATCACACAATTTGAACCCTTGCAGTGAAAAAAGTTGAATGCTCTGAAATATGGTGCCTTGTGATGAAGTACATTTCCAAAAAGATACATCACACCAAAAAATGACGCACTGCGTGATAAGGGGCTAATGCATCATGCGTTGTCATTGCTCCTTATAATTACCAGCAAAACTACTCAAAAAGGAACCCTGCAGTACAAGTCCTTTCACATGAATAGACCCACTGTGTCACTGGCAGCTTTACACAAACACACACGCACACACACACACACACACACACACACACACACACACACACACACACACAGACACACTCTCTCTCTTGTATTTGTTACCTTCTTGAGACCTCAGAAAAATGCCTCCCTCTTTAGGACCACACTTTTTTCATATATGAAGATTTGTATTTACAACATTAATAATATATACATATTATGCAAATATAAAAAAGCTTGTGAAAAATTAGTGGAAATTTCACAAGAAAAAGGTCACAATTTCACAAGAAAAACTTTTGAATTTTGGCAGTATTATAATAAAAGTCGTCATTTTACTCACCGCAAGTTAAAATTTTACAAGGAAAACTGAACATGTGCGCAATAATATGATAAAAGTTGGATTTTTACTCAACAGTCACAATTTTACAAGAAAGCCTTAAAATGTTGTCAATTTTATGAAAAGAGTCATAATTTTACTCGACAAAAGTCACAATTTTGTAAGAAAACTTTTACATTTTGGCAATATTATAATAGTAATCTGAATTTTACTTGGCAAAATTATGACAAAAGTCATCATTTTACTCAAAAAAATGTCACTATTTTGCAAGAACAACTAAAAAATTGGCAATATTGCGATAAAAGTCAGAATTTTATATGACAAATGTCACCATTTTGCATTAAAAAGTAAGGATTTTACATAAAAAAAAGTCCTAATTTTACGAGAAAATACTGCAATATTACAGAAACAGAAAGAATATATGAAATGTTTCCCAGTCTTATAAGAAAAAAGTCAACACATTGTGAGAGAAAGACTGCTTTAGTTAATTTATTTTTTTATAGTTTTGTTTTGTTTATAATTGGTTTTTAATCTTCATTATTTACTTCAAGTTATTACAGTACGTCTCTATATACATATTTCTTTTATTTTTTTAATTACATTTTGGCCAACGGGGGCGCGTTTCAATTTCTTAAACACACTTGTTATTTCATACGTTGACCACAGGGGGAGCATTTTTAAAACAGACAATCATTTCGAAAAACCCCTCCTTTTTGGGACCAACTTAATTTTGATGGATTTCACCACCAGGGGTGCAAATGAGACATTCTCTATTAGATGCAATGGCTTTCCGTATTGGGACCATGATTTCGATCCTAACTTGTTCATGGACGGTACTTTTCCTTGTTGATGTCTCAAGAAGGGTAGAAATACAAGAACACACACACCCACACACCGCATAGAGAGTCATCACAATCATGGTAAAAAAATGAGCATGCCACCTGCCAAATGAAGACTTGTGGCAGGCGAGGAGATGGGCACATATCAGGACGTGGAAACGAGACGGGCTCACCGAGTGGGTGAGCGCCTCATGAATATGTGCAATAGATTACAGCGAGTGTTTGTCACGGAGGCGGCTGGAGGAGACAAACTGTGAGACGGCACAAAGGGGTGCGAAGTAAGCGTCTCTATCTCGTATACTCTGGTTAGATTTTCAGAGGATTACCCTTCTTTTAACCTGGGCATCAACAGTAGATCACCTTTATCGGTGTGCTTGTTCTTGTGCGTGTCTCACAACAAAATTGACAAGAGGACAATGACCCCAGATGAAAGCGTGATCAACTGGAGGTACAGCGCGGCGTTTCTCTGCTCTGTCCTTCACACTTGAATGTATTAAAATCCTCCAAGTCCTATCCGAGCTACTCACAAATAAGCCATTAATCCACTTGGGGGTTTTCTCTGTTTCTCCCCGCCGTCACTTGGCATGTTTTACGATCACACCGCACTATGTCCATTGGCGTTTTGCATAATTATGCCGCTTATAACGAATGCTGGCATATTCTAATGGAAGGCTAAGGGGACATATTTATTTTAATTACTACCCTCACTATCTTCATCCCTCATCCTCCGCTCATCCGCTCCCTCCCGCCCTCGGGAGAGTGTGGTGGCTTTGTCAAAGGGTACAAGACCGAAGAAGTCGTGTTTTATTTTTTCTCCCCTCCCGAAAGGTCACACCCTGCCGCTGCTGAGTTTAAGAAAGCGTTTGACCTTATAGCCTATCACAGCTCACTGATGCTCAAACACATTCGCAAGGGGAACCTGCTGATAAACAACAGGCAAGTTATGTATGACTCTGATTTAAAAGAAGAAAACACTTTCTACACATGTGATTATTTACTGTATGAACTAGTTAAGAACGGTCCGTTGTGTAGAATTTGTCAAATCTCAACTTGGAACATTTGGGACAAAATGGATTTAATTAATCGATTTAATGATCGTGTGGAATTGATAGTGTCTTGAAGAAATTGAAACAAAGTGGATTGGACTAATTAGCTACAACCAGCAGAGCGCTGCTGATTCTGTCTCAATTAGTTTCCCGTAAAAGAAAATGGAGTTCCATCCACGAAAATTTACAGGTCAACTCATCTGGGCAACAATATAACTCTGGATGCAGGAGTTCAGAACATTCAGAGACATACTATGAAAATACAGTAATACCTCAATTTACAAGCTTAATTGATTCAGTGTGCGAGCTTTTAACTCAAAGCACTTTTGTCTATTCAACATCTCCCATTGAAATAATCCATCCATCCATTTTCTACCTGCTTGTCCCTTTTGGGGTCGCGGGGTGTGCTGGAGCCTATCTCAGCTGCATTCGGGCGGAAGGCGGGGTACACCCTGGACAAGTCGCCAACTCATCGCAGGGCTAACACTGATAGACAACACTCACACTCACATTCACACACTAGGGCCAATTTAGTGTTGCCAATCCACCTATCCCCAGGTGCATGTTTTTGGAGGTGAGAGGAAGCCGGAGTACCCGCAGGGAACCCACGCAGTCACGGGGACAACATGCAAACTCCACACAGAAAGATCCCCAGCCCGGGATTGAACTCAGGATCTTCGTATTGTGAGGCACATGCACTAACCCCTGCCATTGAAATAAATTGAAATGGATGGATGGATGGATGGATGGACTTACATGTTTGACTTTGGCATTTGCTACTCCACTGGGATACTAAAAAATATTCAGTATTAGTTGAAAGTAGTGGTTTAGTGGTATTGTAGATACTGCGGTATTACAGTTTCATATTCTTCACAATAATGAAGTGAAGTGAAGTGAAGTGAATTACATTTATATAGCGCATTTTCTCAAGTGACTCAAAGCGCTTTACATCGTGAAACCCAATATCTAAGTTACATTTAAACCAGTGTGGGTGTCACTGGGAGCAGGTGGGTAAAGTGTCTTGCCCAAGGACACAACGGCAGTGACTAAGATGGCGGAAGCGGGGATCGAACCTGCAACCCTCAAGTTGCTGGCGCGGCCGCTCTACCAACCGAGCTATACCGTCCCTATAATGCCGTGACGCGTGACAGTATCAAACAAAAACTTGGTGTGTAGTTTTTTTCTGGCACTTTAGTGTTGGCCGGGTCTGAAAATAAACTACATCTCCCAGAATCCTCTGTGCAGCGCGGGAACGGCAAAGTGAAGTGTGTTCGTAGACTATGAGAGGAATTGTTTATTTTTGGACATTTCCTGAACAAAGTCATCAAATTCTATCCATAACTATTTCAGTTATGTTGCTAGCACAGAGACAGAAAAAACAACCTCTTTGGCGGAGGTAAGAAAGTGTGCGTTCTGCTAATTCAGCCTCGAGCGTCGCACCGCAAGGAGGGAAATGTCACCAGAAAAACAACAACTGTACACCGTAGGAAATAGGAGTAAACTGGACATGGTTTTTATCAACAAACTCAAAAATGATTCGAGCAAAAAGTGTCTGCAGAGTTTTTTAGAGCATGCTTTATCAGAGGAGTTGAATCTTTGCAGACACATAAATAAAAAGTCTGATTAAAAACATTTAGTTATAAACATTTATTTTTCTGATTAAATTAGTGGGTGTGTTTATTCTCCCAGTCGGGACCAATACAATAGTTCAGTCACAGACATTTTTTTGAGTGCCTGCAACTCCGCATTCAGGGCAGGAATACTGGTGATCTGCCACAGATACTGACATTTCCGCCATTTTTGATCGAGGTCAAAATGCGAACAGCTTGATCACCGTGATCGAACTCAAATTAATCGCAATCATCGATCACAATCATTCCTAATAAGGACAAAATTGTTATTTGAGAGACTGACAGCAGAGAGAAAACGGGCCGCTGCTGCAAAGTGGAGAAATATTACTGTGCCAAAAGCTATAGCATATCAACATAGTAAGCAAACCTTACATTTTGCAATTTCAAGCAATGTGACCTGAAAAGTTACAACAATGCAGGAAGAATCTGCAAACGATTGGCCTGCAGTGATCACCGCCATTTTTTTATATAACTTTTGTTCACAGTACAGTCTTGTCAGCATCCACAAGGAGTGAAAATAGATTAATGTCCAAATTCGTATACTTATGATTGTAAATCCATCCAAAAATGTCAAGAGTCTTTTTTTTTTTTTTAAATATGCTGTTTGTCAGGTAAAGGCCTCCTGCATAATGTCTTGTTCTAGCAAAGAGGGGGCCCTGCTAATGTAAACTAGCTAGCTTTATATCTCGCTAATGTTACAGCATAGACGGGAAAGAAATACCGTAAATTAGGGACTATAAACCGATACTTTTTTCCTACACTTTGAACACTGCAGCTTATAAAACGGTGCAGCTAATTTATGTATTGTCTTCGCTAAGGTCATAAAAAAAAAAAGGTTTCAAAAAAGAATACCAGCAAATACGCAGAGAATGTGTTTTATTGTTTGTGCTCTGGCGCCATCTTTTGGACGTATTTGCTCACTGCAGGTGCTGCAGTGTCCTTCCACTAGTGATTTTGGGGTATTTTCAACCGGAGTACCGTTCAGTTTTTTAGCTGTCAATAGCTTTTCTACTCGTTTGGATTCTTCATTCATTACTCCAAGCAACGTTTGTAAGTTTCACAGTATAGCTCAAACTGTTTATACTTTACTAACTAAACCGTCCCACGTGTGATGTCTGTATGAGTCTTTTCATGAATATTTGTACATGCTATCGTAACGTAATGACGCTAGCGTCGTTAGCAATAGCTAATATGCTAACACGTTTACGAGTGTCTGTGTTAGTATTATTAACTTACAACAACATTCTTTTTGTTTTGTTTCAGTTTCACAATGTCCGCAGTAAACTCCCCAAGAGTTATTGAGTCTGTTTGGCTGATTTCTGTTTTGTTTGATCATCTGTTTTACTGCCATGTTACGGACACCATTTGGAAACAATTAAGTTATGTAAATAAACATTTATCTTTCTGTGTAAATAACTCATTTCGCAGCGTACACATCTGCGGCTTATATTCCAATGCGGCTACTATTTGGAAAAAATATATTTTTTCCTATATTTTAGTGGGTGCGGCAAATATGCACTCCATATTTTGGAAAATATGGTAGTCAACCCTGTCTTTGATGATGATAGGCAAATGAAAATCAAGTACCTCAGGAAGACCTCAAATGCTCGATTCCACAACTTACACCAACTCCTGAACAACGCACATCATGTGACTAAGTTTCCAGGCAACTCTGCACGGGGCTAAACGAATAATTGAATCTGTCAACTGTTTCATGTTAAATTTTGCAAGGTAAGCAAAAATAAATGTTATCTCTGTGAGAATTGGTTTGAGTGGAGAATTGGGTTTGAATCGGGAATCAATAATCGAGAATCAATTCTCAACTGAATTAAGATCAAGATCGTGAATCAGATTGAATTGAGTTGTAAGATTCACAACCCTAGCGCCCATCTAGTTATATTTTGTAAATTGCTAAAACAGGCTTCTTAAGTCCTTTGCTTGGTTCTAGTTATACAGTATATGAGGGAGGGAGTTGAAAGAGTGAAAAAAAAGATTCCACCATAATGAATGGCGCGTCCCATTAGTGTCATCATTAGTCTTTGTGGCTCTTCATCCTGTTCCTGTGCAACCAGTTCATTTTTTAAAAAGCCTCTGAGTGAAAAGAGCACTCACTTACAGACGGATGGTAGGTCTGAATGGACACTTCCCACACATGAGCGTTCTTGGAAGGAATAAGAGGCCAGAGGGGGGCCCACTCTGAAAAAATTATTCATTGTGACCTGTCATGGACATGGCATGCACACATGGATGAGGTGCATACAGGAAAGCCTGCAGGAAAACAGAACATGTACTTATGGATTGATCCCTCGTCCTTTGATTGGGATCTGCTGTAGACTACAGATCTGAAAACAATGGTAAATGGTAAATGGGTTACACTTGTATAGCGCTTTTCTACCTTCAAGGTACTCAAAGCACTTTGACTACCACACACATTCACACACTGATGGCGGGAGCTGCCATGCAAGGTCCTAACCACGACCCATCAGGAGCAAGGGTGAAGTGTCTTGCTCAAGGACACAACGGATGTGACGAGGTTGGTAGAAGGTGCGGATTGAACCAGGAACCCTCAGGTTGCTGGCACGGCCACTCTTCCAACTGCGCCACACCATCCTCCAGGAACAATATCAGTATACGCGTCAGTTTGTACCCTACGTAAATGATCAAGGCGCCCAGACACATCAAAATAAAAGCCGCCACACCTTAAAATGTAGTTCTTTTTTTTAATGTGAAAACAAATTAAAGTAAAATAATCTAGGAATGGATATATATAGCCTATTATTTGTGCACTATTGACTAGTAATGCTCCGAAAATTCAGACTTTGATCACCGAAACGGCATTGTCAAAACCGGATATTATGATGACGTAAGCAATACCCACGAGATTGTCAGGAGCAGAGGTAGCATGTCAGCAATGTGGACGTACTTCAGTATGTCCGAGATGCACTATATTGCCAAAAGTATTTGGCCACCTGCCTTGACTCACATATGAACTTGAAGTGCCATCCCATTCCTAACCCATAGGGTTCAATATGATGTGGGTCCACCTTTTGCAGCTATTACAGCTTCAACTCTTCTGGGAAGGCTGTCCACAAGGTTGCGGAGTGTGTTTATAGGAATTTTCAACTGTTCTTCCAAAAGCGCATAGGTGAGGTCACACACTGATGTTGGTCGAGAAAGCCTGGCTCTCAGTCTCCGTTCTAATTCATCCCAAAGGTGTTCTATCGGGTTCAGGTCAGGACGCTGTGCAGGCCAGTCAAGTTCATCCACACCAGACTCTGTCATCCATGTCTTTATGGACCTTACTTTGTGCACTAGTGCGCAGTCATGTTGGAAGAGGAAGGGGCCCGCTCCAAACTCTTCCCACAAGGTTGGGAGCATGGAATTGTCCAAAATGTTTTGGTATCCTGGAGCATTCAAAAGTTATTTTCACTGGAACTAAGGGGCCAAGCTCAACTCCTGAAAAACAACCCTACACCATAAAAACTATTCCACCAAATTTCACACTCCTACCACTTTGTGGCTGAGTTGCTGTTGTTCCCAAACTCTTGCATTTTCTTATAATAAAGCCCACAGTTGACTTTGGAATATTTAGGAGCCAGGAAATTTCACGACTGGATTTGTTGCAGAGGTGGCATCCCATGACAGTTCCACTCAGGAAATTACTGAGCTCCTGAGAGCGGCCCATTCTTTTACAAATGTTTGTAGAAACAGTCTCCATGCCTAACTGCTTGATTTTATACACCTTTGGCCGAGTCAAGTGATTAGGACACCCGATTATGATTATTTGGATGGGTGGCCAAATACTAAGCAATACAGTGTATACCCGCGGACAGTGATCTTCAAAACGTTCAATGTGCAAATATTAAGAAGACAGTGGTGCTCTTTCTCGCTGTTCATTGCATACATCGAGGGACAGAAATAAAGAGTCTCTAAACATGGCTGGACAAATAATTTTAAATTCGATTATGGCTTGTTCTGATTATGAAATTATAATAATTAAAAGAATCTATTAATGGGCTGTGCAACGTGCATGCAACTTCCGGAGGTTGTGACTGTGAAACAGGCGAGGAGCGAATGAGTGAAAAAAATAGATTCTCTATGAGAAGTTTGCGACGTCAACATGGTTGCTATTTTTTATTTGACAGCGCTAGTATGCTTAATCAACAATCACTAATCTCAGCAAAAAAGTAAGGCATGTATTTTACGCGATCACGTAACCACGGACAGAGTCACATAATTGGCCAATAAACGTAAAATATTACCAGAGAAATTGACATAAATGTAAGTGAAATGTTGTCATTGTGAGGAGTGGAAACATTTGTTTGGAAAATAATGTGTCCGGTAGCACTCATTTATCACCGACACAGCCAACCGCTCTGTTCAAAACTAAAAAATGTCGACATGGTCACTTGAAACACAGACTAAAAAGAACAATGCATACACCCACAACACATCTAATCTGCTTGTGTTGTTGTGAACGACATATTCGATGTAACATCCATCCATCCATCCATTTTCTACCGCTTATTCCCTTCGGGGTCGCGGGGGGCACTGGAGCCTATCTCAGCTACAATCGGGCGGAAGGCGGGGTACACCCTGGACAAGTCGCCACCTCATCGCAGGGCTAACACTGATAGACAACACTCACACTCACATTCACACACTAGGGCCAATTTAGTGTTGCCAATCAATATTCGATGTAACATCAATGTACAAACAGTGGTCGCAACTTTTTTTTGAACAGCCACAAGTGAGTCGCCTCTTTACTTGTCAAACTGAGAAAACAGCAGCGCACACTTCCCTCCCTTCACAACAATAGCGCTGTGCGCCACATCCAGTCTGACTGCGCTAACAAAATAGAGGTTTCAAAAAAGTACCTTGCACATGCATAATGTGCCGAAAGCACTTAAAGGCCTACTGAAAGCCACTACTACCGACCACGCAGTCTGATAGTTTATATATCAATGATGAAATCTTAACATTGCAACACATGCCAATACGGCCGGGTTAACTTATAAAGTGCAATTTTAAATTTCCCGCGAAACTTCCGGTTGAAAACGTCTATGTATGATGACGTATGCGCGTGACGTCAATGGTTGAAACGGAAGTATTCGGACACCATTGTATCCAATACAAAAAGCTGTGTTTTCATCGCAAAATTCCACAGTATTCTATACATCTGCGTTGGTGAATCTTTTGCAATTTGTTTAATAAATAATGGAGACTGCAAAGAAGAAAGCTGTAGGTGGGATCGGTGTATTAGCGGCTGGCTGCAGCAACACAACCAGGAGGACTTTGAGATGGATACCAGACGCGCTATCCGACGCTATCCGCCGACCGCATCAATGATCGGGTGAAGTCCGCCGTCGCTCTGTCGATCGCTGGACCGTAGGTGAGCACGGGTGTTGATGAGCAGATGAGGGCTGGATGGCGTAGGTGGATAGCTAATGTTTTTAGCATAGCTCTGTGAGGTCCCGTAGCTAAGTTAGCTTTAATGGCGTTGTTAGCAACAGCATTGTTAAGCTTTGCCAGGCTGGAAAGCCTTAACCGTGTATTTACAGGTCCATGGTTTAATAGTATTGTTGATTTTCTATCTATCCTTCCAGTCAGGGGTTTATTTCTTTTGTTTCTATCTGCAGTTAAGCCCGATGCTATCACGTTAGCTCCGTAGCTAAAGTGCTTCGCCGATGTATTGTCGTGGAGATAAAAGTCACTGTGAATGTCCATTTCGCGTTCTCGACTCTCATTTTCAAGAGGATATAGTATCCGAGGTGGTTTAAAATACAAATCCGTGATCCACAATAGAAAAAGGAGAGAGTGTGGAATCCATTGAACCCTTGTACCTAAGTTACGGTCAGAGCGAAAAAAGATATGTCCTGCACTGCACTCTAGTCCTTCACTCTCACGTTCCTCATCCACAAATCTTTCATCCTCGCTCAAATTAATGGGGTAATCGTCGCTTTCTCGGTCCGAATCGCTCTCGCTGCTGGTGTAAACAATGGGGAAATGTGAGGAGCCCTTCAACCTGTGACCTTACGCTACTTCCGGTACAGGCAAGGCTTTTTTTATCAGCGACCAAAACTTTATCGTCGATGTTCTCTACTAAATCCTTTCAGCAAAAATATGATAATATCGCGAAATGATCAAGTATGACACATAGAATGGATCTGCTATCCCCGTTTGAATAAAAAAAATTCATTTCAGTAGGCCTTTAATGATACATTTATAAATGTGTTAAGCTTTAAACCTAAAATACTGGTCAAAAGTGTCCAAAGATGTTTAGCACCAATACATGTGAGGATTTTTGTATTCAACAAACATTTTTCTTACATTTTATTTTACACAAAAAACACACTCTATGGTAGTAAAATAAATGTAAAAGGTAAAAAACTGGATTAAAATCAAAACTGAATTTTTTTTATTGTGTTTTATATTGCCATTGTTATTTAAATGTATTGTTATTGCTATTATTACTACTTTTTGTGGTTTATTTGTTACTAATTTACATCCACGTTGTTTTTTTAAACTATATTTCAAGTTGAGTTTTGGTGGTATAACCAATACTTATGTTTTCAAATTAATGAGTAATCGTGTGATTAATCGTGAATACTACAAAACCTAAAACCAGTAAAGTTGGCAGGTTGTGTAAATCATAAATAAAAACGGAATACAATGATTTGCTAATCCTTTTAAACCTATATTCAATTGAATAGACTGCAAAGACAAGATTCTTAACGTTCGACCTGGTAAACTTTGTTATTTCTTGCAAATATTAAAATATTAGCTCATTTGGAATTTGATGCCTGCAACATGTTTCAAAAAATCTGCCACAAGTGGCAAAAAAGACTGAGAAAGTTGAAGAATGCTCATCAAACACTTATTTGAAACATCCCACAGGTGAACAGGCTAATTGGGAACAGGTGGGTGCCATGATTGGGTATAAAAGCAGCTTCCATGAAATGCTCAGTCATCCACAAACAAGAATGGGGCGAGGGTCACCACTTTGTGAACAAATGCGTGAGCAAATTGTCCAACAGTTTAAGAACAACATTTCTCAACGAGCTATCGCAAGGAATTTAGGGATTTCACAATCTACACTCCGTAATATCATCAAAAGGTTCAGAGAATCTGGAGAAATCACTGCACGAAAGGGGCAATGGCGCAAACCAACATTGAATGCCTGTGACCCTGAATCTCTCAGGCGGTACTGCATCAAAAACCGAAATCAGTGTGTGAAGGATATCACCACATGGGCTCAGGAACACTTCAGAAAACCACTGTCAGTAACTACAGTTTGTCGCTACATCAGTGAGTGCAAGTTAAACATCTATTATGCAAAGCAAAAGCCATTTATCAACAACACCCAGAAATGCCAATGTCCGTGAATCTATTTTAAAAAATGCAATCATAACCGTTTAGTTGACTTGGATCAATTAAGGTAATTATTTTCAGTCGTTTTCCTTATTTTTACACCTATAATGTACTATTTTGCTCTTAATGGACTGCAGTTTTGATCCACTGCTGGTGTTTTCTATTCACCGTAGGCGGATACATGTTTGGAGACGCTCGTGCGTACGCCATTGATCAGTGTTTTGCTTGGAAGTCCGCCATTCATGGGCAGGGTGTATCTGATCTGTTAGTTTCCAATGCAGTTGCAGTGGCAGACACCCAATTCATAACCGGCTGTTACATTTTAAAGAGGCCTGCTTCCGGTCTAAGGAAATCACATTTAATTTCATGTGTTTTCTCTTTACATTGTAAGAAAAGAAAACAATAGTGTTTTTATTTCATTTTGTTCTATTTTGCAACTTTGTTCGGGGTGTTTGCGCACATACGCAGTACGTATGTCCCCGGTGAGGTCGGCTTCCTCCGGAATTAAGTGTTTTGAACCACTGTTACCTCATGACATCCCTCATTTCCCTCTCTTACTCTGCCTGTAGCTCCTTAAACTGGACCTTTAACAGACCATTGAGTATGGTGCCTATAAAACCCGAGTCTTCCCACAGACATTTCCAAGTGCAAGCACAAGATTTAAACGGTGATTAAAATCCCAAACCCTCCCAAATAATAAACATTAGTGGAGTATGTAAAATAGACAAAGAGCAGGAGAATATGAATTAAAGAGGGAATGGGGAAAGAAAAGTGGGAAGGTTTTTATGCACCTGCCAGCGGTGCTGATTGTTTTCTGCACCAGTACTGCGTGCAGGGAGAGTACGCGGAAATTCATTTGGAAAAATCACAGATTGATAGCTGAGAAAAGGGGATTCTGATGATGATTATGTCTGTATGCGTAGCAGCTTATTGGGACTTCTCGCTCCCTAAGATTCTATAAATAAGATCCCTTTGATCCCGTTTTGACTACCCGGTATTGATATGGGATTCCGAGTGGAAAGAACAACAGGTTTGCAATCTTGCTGCAGATTATTCCTCAAGTGCAAGAGTATTTGCATGTGTTTTGAACAAGTATATGCCAAAATATGACTACACAATGCCTCCATTGATTGTTTTAATGATGTATCTAATGAACTTTTACATTATGCCAGTTAATCAAGGACGTTCTATTTACAATCCTGCGCAACTTCCATCACCATGAGAGCTACTTTGACAAAAAATAAGAGGTCAGCTATTTGTGTTTCATTGAGACAAGCGGTAGAAAATGGATGGATGGATGGTGTCACTGGCGACATTTAAATGATTCTTGATTTGCAAAGCAGATCTCCGCTCAAACTGTATGGACATCTTTATTTGTGGTAATTTATCATTACATAAAGGCATCATGTCTGAACAAAACAGTTTTAGAAATACTCAAGAGTTGAAGCAAATATTATTTTATTCTTTTGGTGAATGACTTAAAATCAAGTGGCAAGCTACTAGTACGGGGGTCAGCATGTGGCTCTTTAGCGCCGCCCTAGTGGCTCCCTGGACCTCGTTCAGAGATGTGTGAAAATGGTAAAAAGATGAAGAAAAAAATATTGAACATGACACAAACATTCCTAATTGTTACAAATCCCACTGTTTATATTAAACATGCTTCAGTGATGAGTATTTGGCAAGCACCGTTTTGGCCTACTAATTTCAGTGATCCTTGAACTCATCGTAGTTTGTTTACATGTACAACTTTCTCCGATGCTGCCACAGAAGGACGTGTTTTACCACTCCTTCTTTGTCTCATTTTGTCCACCAAACGTTTTATGGTGTGCGTGAATGCACAGAGGTGAGCTTTGTTGATTTTATTGATTTGCTGGAGTGCTTATCAGGCATATCTGGTCAATCCATGACTGCAAGCTTATCTATGCTAACATGCTATTTAGGCAAGCTGTATGTACATATTGCATCATTATGCCTAGTTTTTAGGTATATTTGAGCCCATTTAATTTCCTTTATGTCCTCTGTGTATTTAATTTCCTTTACCTATGTCCTCTGTGTATTTCATTTATATTTGCATGTCTCATGACACATTATATGTATGTAATATTGGCTGCATTTCTCATAGTTGTTTGTGTGCCCTGTTGTTCCAGACTGATTGAAACTTTTGAAACTTTTATTAGTAGATTGCACAGTACAGTACATATTCCGTACAATTGACCACTAAATGGTAACACCCGAATAAGTTTTTCAAATTGTTTAAGTCGGTGTCCACGTTAATCAATTCATTCATTCATTCAGACCACAGCAAACGTTACCCATCTTGCAAAGATTGTAATAAATCCATTAGAAGAAGACAGCCTGCCGTTTCCTTAAACTTGGACACACACATCTATACCTTTGGCCATTCTGAGCCAGTAATTTCTAGAAGTTATCTCATCTTGTGAGAAGCCTCCATTTTAATTATGATTTCCAATGTTGCAAAAATGTGTAGAATAAAAACTAAAATACAACATTTCTGTCAATGAAGATTTGCATCAGCCTTTGATAGTAGGCTAATATAGCTAATATAAACACTTACATTATATGTTAGATATTAGACTTAGACAATCTTTATTGATCCGCAAGGGAAATTGTTCCACACAGTAGCTCAGTTTCAAAGGAAGGAAAGGGTAAGGCTGGAAATGATAATGCGGGTATTAAGTAGACTAAAAATGTACCATAGTAGCAATATAAAATATAACATGTATGCATTCACGTTAATGTTGCCTTCTATAACACTTATATAAGGCTTTAAAATTTTTTGCGGCTCCAGACAGATTTTTGGGGGGTATTTTTGGTCCAATATGGCTCTTTCAACATTTTGGATTGCCGACCCCTGTACTAGTAGCTTACCACCTACCTTTTGGAGACATGTGCTCTATTCAGATGCAATAATCAGACTAAAAATGATACCACTTATGCAACTTTATGAAACTGACACATTTTTTAAAACTGTTCAAGAAGTACATTTCACTCCATACTAGAGGTGGGAAAAATGATCGACTCTACAATGCATCACGATTAGAACGTGGCGCGAATCATAAATCGATGGACAAATGTCCAAACATCAATTGGTTTTAACTAACCATGGCAGAACCATTAGTTAACATTATTTTAACAAGAAAAGAATAAATGCTTTGTACACTTCAACAGAAGGCTAGCGGGAACCGCGTTACAGCAAAGAGTGACCAATTCAGAAGAGGACGTTAGCAAGTAGATTAATAAGTTAGGAGAGACAATAACAACCACACAGTACGGCAACACGTCTGTCAGCCATGATTAAGCAGATAGAGGACACACGTCTTTGAGCCGCAAGTTTATGGAAAATGGGGCCAAAGTGTCTGAACATTCTGTGGTTGTGGAAGGCACACAAATTAAATCAATGATTCCTGCTCACCAAGTAAGGACTTTCATTTTTTCACTGAGCAGGATACTACAGTTCTCACGTATCTAGTCTCCATAGATAAATACACTATATTGCCAAAAGTATTTGGCCACCTGCCTTTACTCACATATGAACTTGAAGTGCCATCCCATGGAATTGTCCAAAATGTTTTGGTATCCTGGAGCATTCAAAGTTTCTTTCACTGGAACTAAGGGGCCAAGCCCATCTCCTGAAAAACTACCCCACACCATAATTCCTCCTCCACCAAATTTCACACTTGGCACAATGCAGTCCGAAATGTACCGTTCTCCTGGCAACCTCCAAACCCAGACTGGTCCATCAGATTGCCAGATGGAAAAGCGTGATTCATCAGTCCAGGGAAGGCGTCTCCACTGCTCTAGAGTCCAGTGGCGACGTGCTTTACACCACTGCATCCCACGCTTTGCATTGGACTTGGTGATGTATGGCTTAGATGCAGCTGCTCTGCCATAGAAACCCATTCCATGAAGCTCTCTGCGTACTGTAGGTGAGCTAATTGGAAGGTCACATGAAGTTTGGAGCTCTGTAGTAACTGACTGTGCAGAAAGTCTTTGCACTATGCGCTTCAGCATCCGCTGAACCCTCTGTCAGTTTACGTGGCCTACCACTTCGTGACTAAGTTGCTGTTGTTCCCAAACTCTTCACTTTTCTTTTAATAAAATTGACTTTGGAATATTTAGGAGAGAGGAAATTTTACGACTGGATTTGTTGCACAGGTGGCATCCTATGACAGTTCCACGCTGGAAATCACCGAGAGCGGCCCATTCTTTCACAAATGTTTGTAGAAACAGTCTCCTTGCCTAAGTGCTTGATATTATACAAGTGATTAGGACACCTGATTCTCATCATTTGGATGGGTGGCCAAATACTTTTGGCAATATAGTGTATATGTGCCCACTAATAAAAAAAAACGAAATGACGCAATACTCCATATCTCAGCAGCTAAAGGACAAGTCTTGTAGACATTTTAATGTTAATATTTGAATGTAATACATTTAGAATATATAATATAATAATATACTGTACAATATAATTGTAGATTTAAAAATATTAGATTTTTAATCCAATCGCAGCCCCAAAATCGTAATTGAACAATGTGGTGCACAAAGATTCCCACCTAGTGTGTAGTGAAAAAAGTCTTACATCTTTCGAACACGTGTCTCCAAAAGCTAGCTCGCCACCTGATTATGAGTAACTTACAAAATTCAGACATTATCCTCATCATTGCTTGTTTGATTTGTTTCCTTTTTCTATGATTTTAGTATTATTTCCTCTATAGTGCTCTTATTTTTCCTTCCACATCCTGTCTGCCCTCATTCTCAGCCAGTTATTGATTAGTGATTAGGTGACTCACCTATCCTCAACCTGTCCTTAATTAGAAGGGTTTATCTACCAGTAATTCTGTAATGCCGGATGGATTTTGTATGTTCATAGCATGTCTTTTTATGTTTTTCCTCACCAATGTTTTTGCTCACTCATAATCTACAACTGTAGTCATGCTGGTGCTTCCTGCTTGTGTACCTAATAAAAAGGGCCGTTTAATTGCACGTTGCTTGCCGTCTCTGCATTTCGGGACGTCACGCCGCCTGCCAGCATACGCCGCTGTGACAAATATGTAATCACAAATGACCACAAAATAGCGTAAAGACAATGGCCGCGCTGTTTGGATGCACATGAAAAGCGTCGTAAATTAAGTTTCAAATGTAAAAGTTGCCACTTGTATGAATAAAACACTAAAGGTCAAAGTAGCGCTAATGGCGATGAAAGTTTTTGACAATGCAGCTCCGTGTTGACTGAGCAAACCTCTCCTTATGATGCAGTGCTCTTTTATGCTACTGCAAACTACCAACACAAAAATACATACATTGCCAATTGGAAAAACTGAGCACAGGCATTTTTTGATACAGCGTTGAAACCTAATTGATGGTTTTTAATATTCATTATTATTGTGTAGGTGTGCCTAATGAAAAGCCAGTCTAGATATTTGCTTTTAGCAGGTAAATATGTTTTTTTTTTCTGATCTGCCGCACTGCCAAACCATTAGCAACAATGTCAAAGTTACAGCATGACAAAGTCACTCTTGTACCCACTAAAAAATGTTGGGTTAAAAAATAACCCAATTTTAACCCAACTGCTGGTTGAGAAAAGGACAAACCCCTTATTTGAGTTATTTTAACTCAACATTTTGGGTAAATTTTTTTCAATCCAACTTTTGCGTTAAATTATTTAACCAAAAACTTGAGTTATGATAACTTAATGTTGGGTGATTGTAAATAATGTTAATGAGATTCATCCATAATAAAATTCCCTTCAAGAAAAAAGTAACTTTTTAATAAAAAATAAAAAAAGCCTTTAACTCAAAAATGCGTTACTCGTTGAAAAACAACCCAAAAAAAGGTTCATAATTTTGAAAACCCAGAAATTTAGTTAAAATAATACTCTTATAACCCAGAAAATGGATTGCTCTTCATAAAAATAACTTCAAAAGTTAACCCAACTTTTTTTAGCGCGTTCAGTTCAGTTCAGTTTCAGTTTATTTCGAACATGCATATGACACAATGTAATGCATCACACAATTCCAGTTGTTTCATTACAGCACGTCCGAAAAGGATTAGGAAGAAGCAGAATTTATTTAATCCTACCCCTTTTCATACCGTAGCAATTTTATCCAATTGCCTTGTTCTCTGTAACAGAACAGTGAACAAATAAATAATAAATAAATCATTTACAATAGTAAGCAAACAAATATTAAATACATAAATAATCTTTGTCTCAATTAAAAAAAAGGGAAAAAAAAGGGTTCAAGATGTTATCATAATTCTTGTTCTGTGTACTTTGTGAACACTTGTAGTTTGAACAGTCTCTTAAACTGAATCATATTGGTGCTTTGTTAGATTTCTTTGGTTAATCCATTCCAGAATTTACTGATATTCTAAAGGTTTTAAGTGTTGTACGTGCATACAAATGTTTTAAATTAGATGTTCCTCTAAGGATATATGTGTCCTCTTTTGTTGAGAAGAACTGTTGTACATTATTGGGTAGCGGGTTATTGTTTGCTTTAAACATGATTTTAGCTGTTTGCAAAAGCACCAAATCGTTGAATTTCAATATTTGTGATTCAATAAATAAAGGGTTTGTATGTTCTCAATATCCAACATTATCTATTATTCTACTTGAAAAAACTGATGCTATGTGAATGTTGAGTTATTTTTTTCCACCATCTTTCCCATTAACAGTCCTCCAAAGACAACTTGGGGGTCTCTTCTCTACAGCTCCCCATAATAACATCAGATCAAACAGGAGAGTGTTTCCAACACAGCGGGAAATTAAGTCTTTATTCAGCCTCCCCAGAGACTGGTTCTGCAAGGAGTGAATAAAATACCCAGGGGGACGCAACAAATAGAGCAGGCAAGCTATAACTCCCCCTTAGTTTCTGCTTCTTTTGACAGCACCACCGTCTCACTCACTTGCTCTTTCTTTCCTCCATGCCAGTGTTTTTCAACCACTGTGCCGTGAAATACAGTCTGCTGTGCCGCGGGAGATTATGTAATTTCACCTATTTGGGTTAAAAATATTTTTTGCAAACCAGTAATTATAATCCGCGAATAACGTGCCATTGTTGAGTGTCCGTACTGTCTAGAGCAGTGGTTCTTAACCTGGGTTCGATCGAACCCTAGGGGTCCGGTGAGTCGGTCTCAGGGGTTCGGCGGAGCCTCTGCTGCAGAAGTCAAGACACACCAGACTCATCATGTAAATAAAAACTTCTCCCGATCGGCGCATTATGAATACGGCAACAGCAGAAGTCACACTGATTTGCAGGTGATAATGCACTGTGTTGGTTTTGTTCTTTGAACAAGGTGATGTTCATGCACAGTTCATTTTGTGCACCAGTAAAAAAAAAAACATAACTTTGTCTTGAATTTGAAAAAAGAAGTGTTCCGTGAATGCGCATATGAAACTGGTGGGGTTCGGTACCTCAAACAAGGTTAAAAACCACTGGTCTAGAGCTTGGCAGAGTAACCGTGTAATACTCTTCCATATCAGTAGGTGGCAGCCGGTAGCTAATTGCTTTGTAGATGTCGGGAACAGGTCGTGTAAGACGACGATGGTTTGTCGTGATCACAATATGCAGACGACAGCGGGATGCAGTGTGCAGGTAAAAAGGTGTTTAATGCTTCAACCAAAAATAAACAAAAGGTTCGAGAGCCCCTAAGAAAAGGTATTGAAGCTTAGGGATGGCTATGCAGAACGGAACTAAAACTGAACTGGCTACAAAGTAAACAAAAACAGAATGCTGGACGACAGCAAAGACTTACAGTGTCCACAAAGTACATCCGTACATGACATGACAATCAACAATGTCCGCACAAAGAAGAATAGCATCCGCACAACTGAAATATTCTTGATTGCTAAAACAGAGCAGGTGCGGGGAATAGCGCTCAAAGGAAGACATGAAACCGCCAACAAAACAGGAAAAGCCACCAAAATAGGAGCGAAAAACTACAACTAAAACACTACGCACAGGAAAACACCAAAAAAAAACTCACAATAAATCACAGCGTGGTGTGATAGGTCGTGACAGTAGACCTACTTTGAGACAAGAGCTGTTGCATAGTTGGTTATGGTTTAAAGTCATATCCAACAATTGCCAGAACAACTTTTTATTGTCAATATCGACTACTGAGTGTCATGTTTTTAATGGTTTCTGCTGGTGTTGTGCCTCTGGACTTTTTTCAATGAACAAAAATGTGCCTTGGCTGAAAAAAGGTTGAAAAACACTCCTCTATGCCACACACACACACACACACTCTGAGCGCAAAGAAACGTTCAAGTTGGTGTCTGAGTGGAATATAGATGTGACTGAGGACAAGTGATCTGCACACTTTCACGCGTGGATGTGCTATGCATGCAAGGAGAACCTGCTGGAAGACTAATTAGCAAAGGTGACATCATCTGCTTTAACCTGCAATGACAGTGAGAACTTGCAGTGGCTTGGACATAAAAAAAAAAAACCACAGCTCAAAGACGCATTTGCTGGAAACTAACTTACCAAAGCCACAACGACTGATCACGCCAAAGTGTGCGCGTCTTACCTGCTGGATGAGGAAAAGCAAGAAAATGCGGACTCTGGTCTCCATCGTCTTCGGTGGAAATGTCTCACGGTGTGTGCGGGAAAAGAAGCGTGCTCAGGACAGGGCGATGGAGGCAGCCTCCGCTCTGGTCATAATTCCACGGTTCGGGGGTAGAAGAGAGACGGGACTCGGTTCCGCCGTGCACCAACTTGGCCAGCCCGATGCAGCTGCACTGAGACCCGGCACAGCGCGGAATAGTTGAGGCAAGACCGCCGCCGACGGGTTTATGAAAGGGGGGGAGGCAGAGGGGAGAGGAGGAGGAGGAGGAGGAGGCGCGAAGATGGAGGAGAGGGTGAAGGTGTCGAACGTGGAACCTTCTCCGCGCGGCGTGACATTTATTTATTCAAGGAAATAAACATGAGTGGGTGTTCTCCCACGAATAAACTTGGGATGGTCTTTTAAATGGCACTCTTACCGTCCGTGCTGGCGCAATTTCAACGAAAGCGATCATCAGCAAATTACTTCACCGTAAAAAAAATAATAATTGCATTAATAACAGAATGAGTCGTCCATGAATATAAATGAAGTAATTATTGCGTTACTTTGTCGGAGAAAACTTCAAAATAGCGCGTTTTCACATTAAGTGGCCAACCCGGAAATCGACCATGTTTGTGGACAGCGCAGGAATTCGTGTTGCCAACTTTCAGTAAGGAAAGCCGCTATTGGCTGTCCTTAAAGTTGCCTGATGACGCCATCGCCTCATTAGCATAATTAATTGCAACGGGTGAGTAAGACACGTGGTTCTCAAACTTTTTTACACCAAGTATGGCCTTTGTAGTCTGTGCCGGCGACATAATCAATAATCTTCTTCTTTTTCTCTAGTTTCTTGTTATGGTGACATTCATCCTTTGCTGTTGCTATTTCTAATATAAAGTAGTGTCAATGTCTTACTTATATCTGTCAGTAAACTCGCCATGAAAGCGCTAAAACATACCGGTGTAGTGAGTTTCCATAATTCACCAAAGGAAATTTAGTTACTACAGAGTTCCGGTCGGACGGTTTTTCACGGGACACATTTCCGGCGTTTTTATTGCCCTAGTGAGCCAAGAATGAGGAGATGCTGCTCCGTTATTGATTTAAGTAAAGTCTGAATGTCATTAAAACAGTTAACTCCATCTTTTGACATTTCTTCCACTCCCGTCCTTGCACGCTACACCGCTACAACGACGATGAAGGGGAGAAGACGCTGCCGAAGGTGAGCTACGTAAATAAGACCGGCCACAAAGCGGCGCATCCTGAAGCGACTGTCAGAAAGCGGCTTGAAGATGATCTGTATTATTGCGTTACTTTTCCGGAGAACTTCAAAATAGCGTGTTTTCACGTTAAGTGGCCAACCCGGAAATCGGCCATGTTTGTGGACAGCGCAGGAATTCGTGTTGCCAACTTTCAGTAAGGAAAGCCGCTATTGGCTGTCCTTAAAGTTGCCGGATGACGCCATCGCCTCATTAGCATAATTAATTGCAACGGGTGAGTAAGACATGTGGTTCTCAAACTTTTTTACACCAAGTATGGCCTTTGTAGTCTGTGCCGGCGACATAATCAATAATCTTCTTCTTTTTCTCTAGTTTCTTGTTATGGGACATTCATCCTTTGCTGTTGCTATTTCTAATATAAAGTAGTGTCAAGGTCTTACTTATATCTGTCAGTAAAATCGCCATGAAAGCGCTAAAACATACCGGTGTAGTGAGTTTCCATAATTCACCAAAGGAAATTTAGTTACTACAGAGTTCCGGTCGGACGGTTTTTCACGGGACACATTTCCGGCGTTTTTATTGCACTAGTGAGCCAAGAAGGAGGAGATGCTGCTCCGTTATTGATTTAAGTAAAGTCTGAATGCCATTAAAACAGTTAACTCCATCTTTTGACATTTCTTCCACTCCCGTCCTTGCACGCTACACCGCTACAACAACGATGAAGGGGAGAAGACGCTGCCGAAGGTGAGCTACGTAAATAAGACCGGCCACAAAGCGGCGCATCCTGAAGCGACTGTCAGAAAGCGGCTTGAAGATGATCTGTATTATTGAGTTACTTTTCCGGAGAACTTCAAAATAGCGCGTTTTCATGTTAAGTGGCCAACCCGGAAATCGACCATGTTTGTGGACAGCGCAGGAATTCGTGTTGCCAACTTTCAGTAAGAAAAGTCGCTATTGGCTGTCCTTAAAGTTGCCGGATGACTCCACCACCTCATTAGCATAATTGATTGCAACGGGTGAGTAAGACACGTGGTTCTCAAACTTTTTTACACCAAGTATGACCTTTGTAGTTTGTGCCGACTACGCAGTAAATAAGCTTCTTCTTTTTCTCTAGTTTCTTGTTATGGGACATTCATCCTCCGCTGTTGCCAGTTCTAAAATAAAGTAATTTAAAGTTCCTACTTATATCTGTCAGTAAACTCGCCATGAAAGCGCTAAAACATACCGGTGTAGTGAGTTTACATAATTCACCCAAAGAACTTTAGTTATTAGAGAGTCGGACGTTTTTTCACGGGACACATTTCCGGCGTTTTTATTGCACTAGTAAGCCAAGAACGAGGAGATACTGCTCCGTTATTGGGGGGGACGTGGCGCGGTTGGGAGAGTGGCCGTGCCAGCCAACTGAGGGTTCTTGGTTCGATTCCCACTTTCTACCAACCTCGTCACATCCGTTGTGTCCTTCAGCAAGACACTTCACCCTTGCTCCTGATGGGTCGTGGTTAGCGCCTTGCATGGCAGCTCCCGCCATTAGTGTGTGAATGTGTGTGTGAATGTGGAAATAGTGTCAAAGCGCTTTGAATACCTTGAAGGTAGAAAAGCGCTATAAAAGCATCACAAATCAAATCAAATCAACTTTATTTATAAAGCACATTTAAAATTTACCACAGGGGTAGCCAAAGTGCTGTACAATGGGCAGGTTAAAAATAATACGAGAACCGAGCAAACACAACACAACACAAACAGAACACGATAAAAAATAAATAAGTAAAATATAAAAACATAAAAAACAGGTTCACAGCAGGTGTATTATGGGGCGTCATTGCAGGATGGATATCACTCAGTGTTAAAAGCCATGGAATAAAAGTATGTTTTTAAGAGAGATTTAAAAACAGGAAGAGAGGAGGCTTGTCTAACACTGAGAGGTAGGTCGTTCCAGAGCTTTGGAGCAGCAGCAGCGAAAGCTCTGTCACCTCTAAGCTTCAGCCTTCACCCATTTATTGATTTAAGTAAAGTCTGAATGTCATTAAAGGCCTACTGAAATGATTTTTTTAAAAATTTAAACGGGGATAGCAGATCCATTCTATGTGTCATTCTTGATCATTTCGCGATATTTCCATATTTTTGCTGAAAGGATTTAGTAGAGAACATCGACGATAAAGTTGCAACTTTTGGTCACTGATAAAAAAAAGCTTTGCCTGTACCGGAGGTAGCGTGACATCAACGGTTGAAAGGCTCTTCACATTTCCCCATTGTTTTCAATGAAAGCTAGAGCGATTCGGACCGAGAAAGCGACGATTACCCCATTAATTTGAGCGAGGATGAAAGATCCGTGGATGAGGAACGTTAGAGTGAAGGACTAGAATGCAGTGCAAGACATATCTTTTTTCGCTCTGACCGTAACTTAGGTACAAGCTGGCTCATTGGATTCCACATTCTCTCCTTTTTCTATTGTGGATCAGGGATTTGTATTTTAAACCTCCTAGGATACTATATCCTCTTGAAAATGAGAGTCGAGAGCGCGAAATGGACATTCACAGTGACTTTTATCTCCACGACAATACATCGGTGAAGCACTTTAGCTACGGAGCTAACGTGATAGCATCGTGCTTAACTGCATATAAAAACAAAATAAATAAACCCCTGACTGGAAGGGTAGATAGAAAATCAACAAACTATTAAACCATGGACCTGTAACTACACGGTTAATGCTTTCCAGCCTGGCGAAGGTTAACAATGCTGTTGCTAACGACGCCATTGAAGCTAACTTAGCAACCGGACCTCACAGAGCTATACTAAAAACATTAGCTATCCACCTACGCCAGCCAGCCCTCATCTGCTCATCAACACCCGTGCTCACCTGCGTTCCAGCGATCGACGGTGCGACGAAGGACTTCACCCGATCACAGATGCGGTCGGCGGCCCGAAGACGGAGGAAGTTAAGGTGAGTTCGGCAGCTAGCACGTCTGCTATCCATCTCAAAGTCCTCCTGGTTGTGTTGCTGTAGTCCGCCGCTAATACACCGATCCCACCTACAACTTTATTCTTTGCAGTCTTCATTGTTCATTAAACAAATTGCAAAAGATTCACCAACACAGATGTCCAGAATACAGTGGAATTTTGAGATGAAAACAGAGCTTTTTGTATAGGATTCAATGTGTCCGCATACTTCCGTTTCAACGATTGACGTCACGCGCATACGTCATCATACATAGACATTTTCAACCGGAAGTTTAGCGGGAAATATAAAATTGCACTTTATAAGTTAACCCGGCCGTATTGGCATGTGTTGCAATGTTAAGATTTCATCATTGATATATAAACTATCAGACTGCGTGGTCGGTAGTAGTGGGTTTCAGTAGGCCTTTAAAACAGTTAGCTCCATCTTTTGACACTTCTTCCACTCCCGTCCTTGCACGCTACACTGCTACAACAAAGATGACAGGAAAAAGACACTGCCAAAGGTGAGCCACGTAAATAAGACCGCCCACAAAACGGCACATCCTGAAGCGACTGTCAGAAAGCGGCTTGAAGATGATCTGTAAAACATAATCTATGGAACATTTTGACCAAAGAACCACCATTACATGTTATGTAGACCACAAGGAAGTGTTTTACATTAATAAAAAAAAGATATCAACATGACTCCTTTAATGCGCCCTATTATCCGGTGCACCTTTTGTAGGAAAATAGACCTGACTAGACCCGCTCATCGGCAGTGCGCCTTATAACCCGGTGGCCTTATAGCCCTATGGTCCAGAAAATACGGTATTGCCTTCCTTTAATTTTACAGCGTGCGCCCGCCCAAGAACATGCATACAAAAAAGGGCCTAGAACACCTGCGGTTGCAGACCCTTTAAGTCTAAGCCACGCCCCTTTAAAGACATGCCTACAGGGGTGATGACAACGGAAGTGAAGATGGAGAGACAATGAAAAGGGTCTAGCTGCAGCCGCAGACACTCACAGGGGTGACAACAACAAAAAAGTGAACAGTGTATTAAAGACATGCCCACAGTGGCGCTGACCACGCAGGAAAAGGATATTGGATTTGTAACGTGATCCAAGATGGCTGATGCAACACACCATGTTTGTTATTTTTGGTTGTTGAATTTATTATTTTTGGGCTGATTAAATGCAACCCTAACTCAAACCTAAGTTATTTTTGTCATTTTTTTTTTCTTTTCTGATTTCGGTATAGCTCAGTTGGTAGAGTGGCCGTGCCAGCAACTTGAGGGTTCTAGGTTTGATCCCCGCTTCTGCCATCCTAGTCACTGTCGTTCTGTCCTTGGGCAAGACACTTTACCCACCTGCTCCCGGTGCCACCCACACTGGTTTAAAAACGTAACTTAGATATTGGGTTTCACAATGTAAAGCGCTTTGAGTCGCTAGAGAAAAGCGCTATATAAATGTAATTCACTTC
This sequence comes from Entelurus aequoreus, assembly GCF_033978785.1. Taxonomy (NCBI): domain Eukaryota; kingdom Metazoa; phylum Chordata; class Actinopteri; order Syngnathiformes; family Syngnathidae; genus Entelurus; species Entelurus aequoreus. The sequence goes on along the minus strand of NC_084754.1, from coordinate 7,848,623 downwards.
ACGTATTCAGTATTGTCTCTCCAGCTTCACTTCTATTTCTGACAAGCTTGATGTACTTAGAGACATTACGTAACACGGAAATTAGAGATACACTACCGTTCAAAAGTTTGGGGTCACATTGAAATGTCCTTATTTTTGAAGGAAAAGCACTGTACTTTTCAATGAAGATAACTTTAAACCAGTCTTAACTTTAAAGAAATACACTCTATACATTGCTAATGTGGTAGCTGCAAATGTCTGGTTTTTGGTGCAATATCTACATAGGTGTATAGAGGCCCATTTCCAGCAACTATCACTCCAGTGTTCTAATGGTACAATGTGTTTGCTCATTGGCTCAGGAGGCTAATTGATGATTAGAAAACCCTTGTGCAATCATGTTCACACATCTGAAAACAGTTTAGCTCGTTACAGAAGCTACAAAACTGACCTTCCTTTGAGCAGATTGAGTTTCTGGAGCATCACATTTGTGGGGTCAATTCAACGCTCAAAATGGCCAGAAAAAGAGAACTTTCATCTGAAACTTGACAGTCTATTCTTGTTCTTAGAAATGAAGGCTATTCCACAAAATTGTTTGGGTGACCCCAAACTTTTGAACGGTAGTGTACATTTTGAAAAAGACCGTTAAAATAAGTTCGGGTTAGGTTTGGGTTTTAGTTAGGGTTAGTGTTGCATATAATCAGCCAAAAAAAGCAAGCAATAACAGCAACAGCTGACTTTCAATTGCAAGTCTAGCAAAGTTATTTAGCCTATTGGCTTGTTGTGGATCTGAAATAATTCTTAGCTAGTTTCAGTTTGCTAGACGCACTTTCTCCACCTGCAAACGTCACAGGTAATGGTATGATATGAAAGTCAGTGCAAAACTATCCCAAATTCTAAACAGTCTTTTTTAGTTTGTTGTTGTCAGCTATTAGGGTGTCTTTTATTTTATATTGCTATGAAAACTAACAACACATCTTTGAATAAGTAACTTTTTTGTATTTTGACGATTCAAAATAACACATTTTACAAGACCAAATTGAACACATCATGATAACGTAACTGGCCTTCGTCAGATGCTCGTAATTAGTTACCAAATTTCATGATTAATATCTATAAATTAACATTCCTAATAAATGACAGAAGAATAAGCACATATCTGATTGGGAAGTAACATTGTTGGAGTTGTATGACTTTTTTTGTGGCCATAAACGCATCACTGGCAGTGGTTAAGTGTTCTGAGTGCAAGCGGCATATGACAGATGACAAAGAGTTGATTTTGGCCTGGTTTTTATGGCAGTAAATGACCAGAGTTTGTTGTATTACCCAACACAGGACACAATTCAAACCTCCAGTCTCATCTGAAAAAGTAAGAAGCCTCTGGCTAATTTTTTTGTTTTGCGTTCAACTCGTAAGAAGTATCTCTGTGTGTGCAAAGCTAACCACTTCGAAGATTCCTGCTTCAACAACTCGCAGCAGTATAAAGATGGATTTTCCCAGAAGCTAATTTTAATGGCAGAGTCGCCATCTATTTATCGAAATAGAGGAGACAATGAAAAGGTGAAAAATAACAGTAGGTCAGAAATATGTGAGGGATACGTTAGCAATAGTAACTCGATTGGTTGTGTAGCTAGCTTAGCCTTCTAATGTAAGACAACAGCATCTACGTCCTAACCATTGTTTTAAAAAATAGTTAAACGCCTTTATCCTGGAAAAAACGCTGTCAAGTAGAGATGGGAAGTTACTTTAACTAATACATTTACTCGGCTGCCCGATTAGCTGCTTCCTGACGGGCTACCTCAGTTTTACAACTTTAGGTCGTTCATTCATTCATTTTTTACCGCTTGCCCCTTTGGGGTAATACAAATATTACAAAAATTAAGTATGTATGTGCATTCAAAGTATTTGAATAACGAAAACCATTTTCAAAAAAAGGAATACTTCAATTACGAGCGTGAAAGCCAAACTTGATTAGTTACGGTGTTCTGGAAAATGTTTATACCCGTAAAGATTTGCTGTGAAATGCTACTGGACATGCGCATTCATGCACATCAATGCTAAAGGTTTCCTCAAACAATATAACTAAAGCTATTGAGGTAAAACATGTTATATTGTGGTTATTTTTAGCATGTTAGCATTTTTTTTTACATACCAGGAAACAAACCAAAGTAAAAACTAGGGCTGCAACTAACGATTAATTTGATAATCGATTAATCTGTCGATTATTACTTCGATTAATCAATTAATAATCGGATAAAAGACACAAACTACATTTCTATCCTTTCCAGTATTTTATTGAAAGAAACAGCATACTGGCACCATACTTATTTTGATTATTGTTTCTCAGCCGTTTGTACATGTTACAGTTTATAAATAAAGGTTTTTAAAAAAAATACAATTAAAAAAATAAAAAATAAAAAATTGCCTCTGCGCATGCACATAGCATAGATCCAACGAATCGATGACTAAATTACTTGCCAACTATTTTTATAATCGATTTTAATCGATTTAATCGATTAGTTGTTGCAGCCCTAGTAAAAACGATATAAACCTTGATCAACTTAAAATGGCTTGTTGCCTATACTGTATGGTGACAGAATAAATGTCAACAATAAGTATTTAGAAAATCTCCTATGTGAGTAGAAGTAAAAAACTACAAAAGCACTTGTTCTATGATTTATTTCTGACATTTTCTGAAAATTTCATCCAAATCCGTTCAATACTTAATGGATTACTCAACTAGTTGCATTTTTTTTATGAAGCAGTAAATTTTTTCAGAACAACAATTAAAACTACCAATATGTCACTGGGATTCAAAGCTAAAATAAAAAGTCCAGCTTCAACTATGAATACTGAACAATGTGGAAGTCACTGCCAGATTTACGGAGCTGATCAATCTGTGCATATATAATATTTGACAACTACACACAGTTCTGAATCAAATGAACTTTTATCCATCCACATATTCATTTTTGAAGCTCCCCATTTTATCTTATCGAGATGGGATTTATGACTCTTTGAAGGAGCCATATCTTAAGGAGCTTTTCCTTTCAACAAGCTGTTCAAAAGATTGGCTTGTTATTATTGTTCTTTTTTTTTTCATCAAGAAAGCAATCATTGGTAGCAATTATAACATATGTGGATGTGAATATTACTCTATTGGAAAATATTATTCTGAAATATTGACTAATGTTATTTTCGTTATTTTTTCATTGTAAAAAATCCATAAGGTGGTGCCATCTCTCCATGCTTTGACAGTAACATCACTATTTTAATCTTTTTCCCTTACCTAAAACCTCACCCTTGTAGCACTAGAGCAGGGGTGTCCAGACTCTTCTACATAGAATCTAGCTGGAGTAAGATAACAAAGTAATGTAAACGAGTAATCAATTTGACGCACCATGGTCATTACCCAGAACGCCAACAGCCAGATTCCTGAATAAGGTCATTACGTCTCAGGCCGTAGTTTGGACAACCCTTCACTAGAGTATTTTAACAATACACAAAAATACACAAATTACAAAAAATAATGACATTTATACTATTACATTTGTGAATAAAACTAGAATAAAATGTAGGACATACTGTACTAAATGTAAATAGACGCACTAACCCCTCTGCCACCGTGCTGCCCGTTGGCACGTTGTGTAATTCGTAAATAAAAACAGAATACAATGATTTGCAAATCCTTTTCAACCTATATTCAATTGAATAAACTGCAAAGACAAAACACTTAACGTTCGAACTGGAAAACGTTATGTTTTGCAAATATTAGCTCATTTGGAATTTGATGCCGGCAACAAGTTTCAAAAAAGCTGAGAAAGTTGAGGAATGCTCATCAAACACTTATTTGAAAGATCCCACAGGTGAACAGGCTAACTGGGAACAGGTGGGTGCCATGATCGGGTATAAGAGCAGCTTCCATAAATTGCTCAGTCATTCACAAACAAGGATGGGGCGAGGGTCACCACTTTGTGGACAAATGTGTGAGCAAATTGTCCAACAGTTTAAAAACATTATTTCTCAATGAGCTATTGCAAGGAATTTAAGGATTTCACCATCTACGGTCCGTACTATCATCAAAAGGTTCAGATAATCTGGAGAAATCACTGCACGTAAATGCATGTAAGCGATGATATTACGGACCTTCGATCAAAAAGCAACATCAGTGTGTAAAGAATATCACCACATGGGCTCAGGAACACTTCAGAAAACCACTGTCAGTAACTACAGTTTGTCGCTAGATCTGTAAGTGCAAGTTATATGCAAAGCGAAAGGCATTTATCAACAACACCCAGAAACGCCGCTGGCTTCGCTGGGCCCGAGCTCATCTAAGATGGACTGATGCAAAGTGGAAAAGTGTTCTCTGGTCTGACGAGTCCACATTTCAGATTGTTTTTGGAAACTGTGGATGTCATGTGCTCTGGAACAAAGAGGAAAATAACCATCTGGATTGATAGGCGCATTGATAGGTGCAAAGTTCAAAAGCCAGCATCTGTGATGGTATGGGGGTGTATTAGTGCCCATGGCATGGGTAACTTACACATCTGTGAAGGCACCATTAATGCTGAAAGGTACATACAGGTTTTGGAGCAAAATATGTTGCTATCCAAGCAACGTTATCATGGACGCCCCTGCATACCAAAGACTATAAAAATGGGACCCATAACCTCCCTGCTTGGCACTCAGCAACAAAGGGTTGGAGTTGGGGGTTAAATCACCAAAATGATTCCCGGGCGCGGCGCCGCTGCTGCCCACTGCTCCCCAAGGGGATGGGTCAAATGCAGAGGACAAATTTCACCACATCTAGTGTGTGTGTGACAATCATTGGTACTTTAATCTTTAATCTTAATCTTATTTCAGCAAGACAATGCCAAGCCACGTGTTACAACAGCGTGGCTTCATAGTAAAAGAGTGCGGGTACTAGACTGGCCTGCCTGTAGTCCAGACCTGCCTCCCATTGAAAATGTGTGGCGCAATATGAAGCGTAAAATACCACAACATAGAGCCCGGACTGTTGAACAACTTAAGCTGTACATCAAGCAAGAATGGGAAATAATTCCACCTGAAAAGCTTCAAAAATTGGTCTCCTCCGTTCCCAAATGTTTACTGAGTGTTGTTAAAAGGAAAGGCCATGTAACACAGTGGTAAAAATTCCCCTGTGCCAAGTTTTTTGCAATGTGTTGCTGCCATTAAATTCTAAGTTAATGATTATTTGCAACAAAAAAAACAAGTTTCTCAGTTCGAACGTTAAATATCTTGCCTTTGCAGTCTATTCAATTGAATATAAGTTGAAAAGGATTTGCAAATCATTGTATTCTGTTTTTATTTACGATTTACACAACGTGCCAACTTCACTGGTTTTGGGTTTTGTATATATTTCTGAATGAAGTAGTCATCTTTATTGTCTTCATTGTTAGTTGGCAAATGTCTAAAATATCTTAAGCTGAAAAGCCCATGGCTAATTAAGAGCCAGTGAATAGGTGTACGCTTCATAATCCCATGGTTAGTTGACTATATTAACAATTACTGGACTAATGGTTTAGATTGTTAATGATTAATCGCATATCAAAAAAAGTTGTAGCTCTAAAAATAATGTTCTGATTGTCTTGCGGTTGGCAAGGTTAGAATTTTTTTGAAGGTGCTCGTCAAGTTTGGACGAAGGTTTCGCAGTCGTTTAGGCTGGCACTGTGACGCTGTAACATCACAAAGCCTTTACTTGGAGAACATGCGCAATCTTAATGATTGAATCCATAAAAGAATGTGTATTTTTCCTCATAGTAATATTTGAGTATAAAGACAAGCAACTGCCACTCAAAGACATATTTGCCGTGAGTGATTTTTAAGGTTTTGACATGGTCCATTCCACACAAAACAGGATTATTCAATGTGCACGGCATTCTTTCAAGGCCCAAAGGTCGGATGTCTGTTAAAGTAGACCATCAGTCCTTCTTCGGGGGCTGAGCTGTCAGAGAGTACACTTAATCTTCATGCAAAGTACCATTAACCTCCAACACAGACAAATCATCGAGACAAAAACAGATGGACCAAACTGCACAGAGGTTCCCCAACAACCGTGATAAACCTTTTAACTTAATTTCCAGCTTTTGCCAAACCTCTCCCTCACATTAAATGATTTGAGTGTGTCGTTCAGTGACAAATGTCTGTTTGTATCCATCTTCAATATGACAAAGGACCAAGGCTATATCATCCCCAATAGTTGTGTTTGTGTCTCGGAGTATGGCTCCATGCAGGGACATGTCAGTAAACGTAGAACAAAACAGTACAAAATACATTCCAAATATGTTCTGTGTATTTGGTATGCAAAAAAAAATCAAAAAAATCATTGCCTTTGAGTAAATATCACCAATGGATGGCCTTGTTGAAAACAGGCAATGTAATCCACGATAAAGCCAGTGGACATACGTTACATTATATAGTTAAGATGGCATAGAGGAAGTGAACACAATGTCAAGGACTGTCATTTGTTTGGTAAATTAGACCTAAACCTGTTTTGATAATTGTGTTCCATCATGGCCAAGGTTGTTTTTTCCCCCTGCAAATGTTTAAATGGGTTATTCGTGATACATTTAAACTTTGCATGAATCAGAATATTTATATCTCTCTTTGAAATTAAATACTATATAAAGAAGTCATTATTTACAGCCTTATGTCAAGCTAGCTAGTAATAAATCTTTATTATGCACAGGGGTGGAACTACCTATTTTTAAAGGGGTATGCAAACACATTACAGGCAATATATATATGATATAATAGGATTTATAGTGTACCCGGATATCTACAAGCATCCTCTTGATACACTGACTAAAATGCCTCCTTTGAAAAGTGTTTTTTTTTTTAGATCACCGGATCTCCAGCTGAAAGGGGGCCCCCTGACAACAACTAGTCATACATTAAAATTTAACAGCAACAACAACTTTGGGATTCTGTCACCGAAAAACTCCAATGACAATAAACCCAAAACCAGTGAAGTTGGCATGTTGTGTAAATCGTAAATAAAAACAGAATACAACGATTTGCAAATCCTTTTCAACCTATATTCAATTGAATGCACTGCAAAGACAAGATATTTAATGTTGGAACTCCATCCATCCATCTTCTTCCGCTTATCCGAGGTTGGGTCACGGGGGCAGCAGCCTAAGCCTAAGGATTTTAAGTGTGCCTTATAGTCGGGAAAATACGGTAGACAAAGTTCAATCTACATATTATTATTGACATCCAGCCAGGAAGAAGAAGCTTTTGTTGCATGCATACACACACTACATCACCATGGCGACACAACAATGCCTAGATTGATATGGTCTTTTTGTAATTTAAAGTTGTATCTTTTTTATGGATTTCAAAGACATTCACAAGTAAAACTCCATGTTTTATATAATGGTCACTTTTACCATTCTGCTTGCACTTTGCTTGATTCTGTTGGAGGTCAAAGTCGGTGGTCCCATCTGCAATCTAATGAACATAAGACTAGAAAAGTGGTTGTCCTAATGTTCTTTGACAAACCCACTCCACATTTACATAGAACAACCCTACTGGATCAATGACATTATTTTAGACACGGCTGTTGGCGATCTGGGTAATGACCATGGTGCGTCAAATTGATTACTCTTTTACATGACTTTGTTATCTTACTCCAGCTAGATTCTAACGCTGAAAGTGTGTGCTGCGATTGATCAAACTCAAACAGCAAGCAACTCGAGCTGCCAAAGATGTCTTGCTGGACAATTACAATGGAAACTACGGCCCCTGTGGAGGACGAGATGAAGACGATTTAGTGGAACGGTGTGGGGGGTGCGTGTGTGTTCTTGTATTTCTACCCTTCTTGAGACATCAACAAGGAAAAGTACCTTCCATATGAGGACCGGTGAACAAGTTAGGACCGAAATCATGGTCCCGATATCTAATAGAGAATGTCTCATTTGCACCCCTGGTGGTGAAATCTATCAAAATTAGGCTGGTCCTAAAAAGGAGGGATTTTTCAAATGGACTGTGTGTCGGTTTTAAAAGTGCTCCCCCTCTGGTCAAGATATGAAATAAGAAGTGTGTATAAACATTTGAAGTGCTCCCCCTCTGGCCAACATATGTAATAACAAGTGTGTGTAAGAAATTGACCCCCCCTTTGGCCAAAATTAATAGAATAAAAAATAAATAATTATGTATATAGAGACATACTGTAATAACTTGATGTAAATAATGAAGATCAAAAACCAATTACACACAAAACATACAAAAAAATAAATAACTAAAGCAGTCTTTTTCTCACAATGTGTCGACTTTTTTCTTATAAAATTGGGAACAATTTCTCATGTTATTTCTGTTTCTGTAATATTGCAATATTTTCCCGTAAAATTATTACTTTTTCATGTAAAATGATTACTTTTTAATGCTAATTGGTGACATTTGTCAGATAAAATTCAGACTTTTATCACAATATTCCCAATTTGTTTGTTGTTCTTGTAAAATAGTGAGATTTTTGAGTAAAATTATGACTTTTGTCACAATTTCGCAAAGTAAAATTCCGATTGTTATTATAGTATTGCCAAAATTTCAAAGTTTTCTTGTAAAATTGGGACTTTTGTCAAGTAAAATGACAACTCTTTTCATAAAATTGCCAAAATTTTAAGCTTGTGTTCAGTTTTTTTGTAACATTTTGACTTGCGTTGGGTAAAATTACGACTTTTATTATACTACTGCCAAAATTCTAAGTTTTTATTGTGAAATTGTGACCTTTATCTTGTGAAATTCCAACACATTTTCCACAACAAGCTTTTTTTTTTTATTTGCATAGTTTGTATATATTATTAATGTTGTAAATAAAAATCTTAAATATATCTCGAAAGGGTGGTCCTAAAGAAGGAGGCATTATTCGGAGGTTTCAAGAAGGTGACAAATACAAGAATGTGTGTGTGTGTGTGTGAGAGAGAGAGAGTGTGTGTCCATGTGTGTGTGTGTGTGCGCGTGCGTGTGTGAGTGCGTGCTATTGCAAGCTTTCCCGAAAAAGCAGTATTAAGGTACGTTATACAAATCAGGCTGATGACGTTTGGATGAGTGGTGCAGTATATTTCTACATAGATGCCATGTAAATAAAAAAACAATAACAAATCATGTAGGTACTGTATTTGTTTTGCTAAAGCAGGGGTGTCAAACGTACGACGCCCAGGCCATATCAAACAGGTTTAATCCGGCAATTTTTTTATGAAATAAACGGCTGTTCTATATGTGTCCACTGGAAGTCGCAATAGCAATTCAAGTGTAATTTATGTCACACATACCACTGTTTAAGATGATGTGTCAGCTGACTTTAAACGCCCTCTGGATTGGCTGCCCCTGATCCAATCAGCGCAGGGTGTAAGCAATCAGCTGCTCCTGTTGAGGCTGACAGCAGACTAATGCTGTTTTAATTGTAAATTATCCACTCAACGGATAAAATAACAAAGCGGTAAGATGCAAAGATTTAAGTCAACTTGACCATCATCTTTTTAGCTAGAGTTCTGTGCAGCACTAGTATTGGTTAACGGCATGATGTGCACACTGAACTCCATTGTAAAAATGTGTGTTTCTACATTTGTTGTTTGTTCTATTTGATTTTATGCTTAAATCTAGCATGTTCACATTGGTTAAGTTTGTAGTCATGTTACCTTTAATTCAGCTTTCATGGTGTCATTTGTTGACAGTTTTTTTGATTGTATTAAAATTTTGTAACATTTGAATGATGATAAATGAATGTGTTGTGGCAGTTGCGAATGTCACCAATGTGGAGGTTTGAGGAAACACTTGATTGCTTTTCCAAACATGTTTTTAATGGTGTACTGCCAACTTGAACAGGAAGTGCTTAAAGTTGTATTGTTTTGTAAATACACTGAGACAAAGTCTAAGTTTGTTGTGTTCTTCATGGTGTTTTTCAAACCGCACCATTTTTTTCTTCACAATGTTTAACTAACCTGAAGTGTTTTGCCAAGAGGATTCGTTGTAATATGTACGTTTTAAGAATGTGCTCGTTCTATTTTTGGCCAAAATAAAACAAAAAAAAACAATTATGAAGTTGTCTTTATTGTTAGATTATTATGCCATGATTTTATCAGTCTGGCCCATGTGGGAATTAATTTACCTCCATGCAAATTTACATTTAAAGTCAGGCAAAAGTCAGAAAGTCATCCCCTCAGTAAATGATGATTTCTTGAGGGTCAGACGAGTACTTATGATTAATTTAAGTTGTAAATAACAATATTTAAAGAATAAATGTCGGCGTTTATCTCACGGCGACATCAAAACATCAGATTTAGTGATCGCCTGTTAGCATTAGCATTTGGTTCTCTTAGGTTGAGGCTAATAACAACACAGATGGCATGTCCCTGACTACTGTGACAGCTCGTAACAAAGTAAACAGTTAAAATTTGATGTGATTTACTTTCTTTCTACTCGTTTACTGCCTCCTATATTTCATATTTATCCTCAAACAACAAGTCCAGGTGAGCAGCTGAAGTCGCCACTTTCGAAATTTGGCTGAATAACTTATATTCTTCTGTATATAGGTTTGAAAGAGCCCGTCTACTTCTAGCAGCTTTGTGTATCAAAATAAATTTTGTAAAAATGAATAAACAGTGTGGCTAAGTAAACACACTGCAAGACAGTGTTCTTCAGCAAAAGATGCCCCGCAAAAGTTCCTGCAACTCAAAATTTCCTTTCGTACTTCGTTCTGCCCGTTGGCAAGTATGTTGTAATAGAAATACACAAGAAATGAGAAATAAACAAGCTGTCTTTGCATAGACATAGTGGCTGTAATTTTGAATACAAAGTTTTAGAAACACCCCACCTGTGTTGAAACAATCCTGCAGGAACTTTTCATATGAACACTTGGCAACTCGGAACTAAATTAGCTTCTGATGGAACTTTATACAGTATATACATACATAAGGATGCACAGTACAGGCCAAAAGTTTGGACACACCTTCTCATTCAATGTGTTTTCTTTATTTTCATGACTATTTACATTGTAGATTGTCACTGAAGGCATCAAAACTATGAATGAACACATGTGGAGTTATGTACTTAACAAAAAAGGTGAAATAACTGAAAAAAAGTTTTATATTCTAGTTTCTTCAAAATAGCCACCTTTTGCTCTGATTACTGTTTCGCACACTCTTGGCACTCTCTCGATGAGCTTCAAGAGGTAGTCACTTGAAATGGTTTTCACTTCACAGGTGTGCTTGAAGCTCATCGAGAGAATGCCAAAACTGTGCCATGCACTTTATACTTACAATTGTCTGCATAGTTGCTCTTGGGACCTTAAGCTGCTTTGAAATGGCTCCAAGTGACTTTCCTGACTTGTTCAAGTCAATGATTTGTTTTTTTCAGATCCGTGCTGAGTTCCTTTGACTTTCCCATTGTCGCGTTTGTAACCGAGTCTAAAGACTGCATCACATGAGCCCTATTTAAAAGGGCTCAGAGAAGTCAACAGGTGTTGTCAATCATAATCACTCACATGAAGTTAAGAGGCCATGCCATGAAGCTAATTTGATATGATTGTAACTTTTCTACATCACCAAAATTGATAATGTATGTTGCTGTATGTATACTTTTGACCCAGCAGATTTGGTCACATTTTCAGTAGACCCATAATAAATTCATAAAAGAACCAAACTTTCTTGAATGTTTTTTGTGACAAACAAGTATGTGCTCCAATCACTTTATCACAAAAAAAACAAGAGTTGTAGAAATGATTGGAAACTCAAGACAGCCCTGACATTATGTCCTTCACAAGTGTATGTACTGTAAACTTTTGACCACAACTGTATATACATACATATGCACCAGTCTAACACGACGCCACGCGAGTCTGCCCCCTGCCAAACAACCCTACGGACTCCACACTAACAACCCCACTCAAAAAAAACGCACAGCCCCCATGCCCAACGCGAACACTGCATCCCGGCCATCCACTCAGCAATGCCCTCATATGAGTCCCGGCCAAGGAACGGAGCCCCTCAACGGGGGAAGAAGCCAACACATCCTGCCTACATGTCAGCACCAAAGCCAGCCAGCAAACAAGCCAACGCCAGCCAGCCCCCACAACTCCATCAGCGCACAGCCACCAATCACCGTCCCCCGACCACTCCAATCCAACACAGCAACGCCAACCGCCGGTAGCACCACAGCCACCACCACCACCACCGCCCATCCGCAGTACAAACACCCACGGCCGCCGAAACCAAAACAAAAGCGACCGACCACCGAGGCTGCCAACCCACCGACCCAAACTCCATCCATAGCCCGGCCAATCGAGCCATTGGACATCCAATGGCCAAGTAACATTCTAACATGAATATAGAGTGTAGACGCTTAATATTATACGCCCTCAAAGGGGTGCTGACCCATAATTGAAGATAAAACACTGCATTAGTCAAACCTGTTGGACTTTGTTTGAGTGGGCCCAGACCATACTTGCCAACCTTGAGACCTCCAATATCGGGAGGTGGGGGGTTGGGGGCGGGGGGCGTGGTTGGGGCGTGGTTATTTACAGCTAGAATTCACCAACTCGAGTATTTCATATATATTTCATATATATATATATATATATATATATATATATATATATATATATATATATATATATATATATATATATATATATATGTATATATATATATATATATTCTTCAAAAGCAAGGCTTCAGTCAGCAGATGTTAAAGCAGCATAAATCTACTGGAGCCTAGATATATATATATATATATATATATATATATATATATATATATATATATATATATATATATATATATATATATATATATATATATATATATATATATATATATATATATCAATCAATCAATCAATCAATGTTTATTTATATAGCCCTAAATCACAAGTGTCTCAAAGGGCTGTACAAGCCACAACGACATCCTCGGTACAGAGCCCACATACGGGCAATATATGTATGAAAATACTTGACTTTCAGTGAATTATATATGTATATATATATATATATATATATATATATATATATATATATATATATATATATATATATATATATATATATATATATATATATATATATATATATTTATTTTATTTACATAAAAGAAATACTTGAATTTCAGTGTTCCGGTGGCTATCCATTTGATGGCAGTATTGTCCTGTTTAACTTCTCCGTTCATGATGAGTATATCATTTCGGCCACCGTGTTCAATGGAGAAGTCTGTTCTACATATTTACAGGCAACATACACCTTCCCCTTCGAACTGTCCTGGATGAACTGAAATTCTTGTTTCCATTCGTTTGAATTCGTTAGGCAAGCTGTTTATATTGTGGGAAAGCGGACGTGAGAACAGGCTGTCCCCACTCAGTCTCAGGTCCGCATTGAGCTGGAGGGGGCGTGGCCTCCAGCTCCGGCTGAATACCGGGAGTTTGTCGGGAGAAAATCTCTGCCGGGAGGTTGTCAGGAGAGGCGCTGAATACCGGGATTCTCCCGCTAAAAACGGGAGGTTGGCAAGTATGGCCCAGACGTGGTACGATTGGTTGAGCGTTCATCATGTCGTCAGAGGTGAAGTCGGTGGCCAATAAGGGAAAGGAACCATGTCACATGTCTTTTTACCTTGTGAAAAGAAACTGAAACTCAGCACTGCACCAGCGCCACTTAAGCATTTTGTCCAGTTTACATCTGCTGTGACAACTAGAAACACACAAGCCTCCACCAGGGGGCAGTGTAGCGTACCCAGATGTAAAACATCTTTTGCACAATCAGCCTTTTAATATAAAGCGATAAAGGAATGGAACGACCTCACAACAAACTTGAAAAGTCTAACAGATTACTCTTCATTCACAGTTGAAGTTAAAACGTGGCTTTGGAGCAATCAAAGCTGCTCCCACGGTCACTGAGGTGGGCACTATGATTGACACATCAACTTAATGTGTATTATATTTATCCATGAGAGCATTTTGTTGTAAACTGTGAGGTGTGTGTTAAAATCATGGTTGTGTTTTCAAATGATGACAGATGTGAACAAGAGCATGTATTGTCTGTGTTATGATGTGAATGATAGGTGTGCTTGTATTGTATAATAAGTATGTGTCAATGAAAGGGCATTTTATGACTTTTCTTCATTTGATTACATGCTATAGTATGAATTTATTGTTATAATTTTATTGCATTATTTTTGTATCCCTTTAATTTAGGTAGCCAGGGACTGCAGATGGAAATGAGCTATGCAACTGGTACAGAACATATCTGTCTTTGAGCAGAACGTTTCTGTGCATTGTCCCTTCAAATAAAGACTAAACTATAAACTATCACGTTTGCAACCTCATCAACTGAATATTTAGTCGGTTCACTACTAATCAGAGCCGGCGGTGCTTTACCACCGGGTACAATTTTCCACACAAAAGTTGTGTAATCCCCAGGGGTGCAACACAATTACATCTCTAAAAACAGACTCCCCCCCTGTCAGGGCTCCTTCTTTTTCCAAACTCTTTGACACACTTTGTAAAACACGCTTTCTGTTCACGTTATCCACTGGGCTGAGAAATTAATTTCATTATATTCCCCCACGGTGAATAAAATGTAATTAATGCATGCGTGTATAATTACACTACATTAAGCAAGTGTGTCATTTTTCTGTTTGTCAGAAATGGGTTCTTGCCGCTTGTGAATTTACCGTGTGCGTGGAAAAATGCGTCAAGTTGACTTTTTTTTTTTTTTTTTGCCTACTTCAGGTCGGTAAACACATGAGTCATGCAGGTGGGATGAAAAGATTCACATAACATTAAATATGACTGAGAATTATCTACAGTTATCAGTGTATTATAGAATGATAAAGTCTGCAACATAATTACCACTGTACTGTCTAATCGAAGTTCCCTCCACTCTTCAAACCTTGAACTGTATCACAATATAATCACGCGTACATGTTTGCAATTATTCACATTCATTAAGCTAATCAAGCGTAACAACAACACAAACACACTGGGGACACGGAGAGCAATTAGCTCTGTTTATCTGATTCAAGCCACCAAGCACACTACTCTCCCCGTCTCTCTTTGCATCTGCACAACGTAAAATGGGATAACAGAGCAGTTCTCTCACTGGGCAGCGCAGTGGTCCAACGGTTAACACTGCCGAGTCACAGCATGAGGGTTGCAGCTCCGTTGCTCCTTTTTGTTCTTCGTGCATGTTGATGATCTCATTTTCCTTACCATCTGGTTACAATCCACCAGTGCAAAAATGCAAACACGCTTAAAAGTTTGATGTAATGCGGTCGTTGGGGGTACGTAAAATACAGATCGTGTTATTCCCAAGATTGCGTTAGATAAAAATCTTTATATTTTCGAAATAATACAATAATAAACAGTGGCGGGCCGTGCGTTTCCCACCTAGGCCTTCAGTGATGTCCGACTTCAATGAATACCCTCTCAAAATACCGTCATTTATGTCACCCCATGACCATTGCTGGGGAAATACTATACAGAAACACATTTACTGTGCATTACATCACATCAACATTGTACAAAACGGGTTATTTTCTGGCGCATTTAAAAAATAAATAAACCCGCATCAGTAATTAAAACATATCCTATGTGGTACTGTCAAAATTTAAATTGCAAAAAACCTATTAAACGTGAAAAAATAAAGAAATAAAATATGTGAACTCACAACGCCGTATACGCCGTCTCACAAGATGTAGTTTCTCTTTAAATATGTTGTGTACAGGAGGAAGGAGACGGCACAGACAACAGGAGCGTAGTATTAAGCTCTATTTATTTATACACTACCGTTCAAAAGTTTGGGGTCACATTGAAATGTCCTTATTTTTGAAGGAAAAGCACTGTACTTTTCAATGAAGATAACTTTAAACTAGTCTTAACTTTAAAGAAACACACTCTATACATTGCTAATGTGGTAAATGACTATTCTAGCTGCAAATGTCTGGTTTTTGGTGCAATATCTACATAGGTGTATAGAGGCCCATTTCCAGAAACTATCACTCCAGTGTTCTAATGGTACAATGTGTTTGCTCATTGGCTCAGAAGGCTAATTGATGATTAGAAAACCCTTGTGCAATCATGTTCACACATCTGAAAACAGTTTAGCTCGTTACAGAAGCTACAAAACTGACCTTCCTTTGAGCAGTTTGAGTTTCTGGAGCATCGCATTTGTGGGGTCAATTAAACGCTCAAAATGGCCAGAAAAAGAGAACTTTCATCTGAAACTCGACAGTCTATTCTTGTTCTTAGAAATGAAGGCTATTCCACAAAATTGTTTGGGTGACCCCAAACTTTTGAACGGTAGTGTATATATGAACTGTATGTATAAATAACAAATAATAATTTTAAATAAACAAGGGAATGGAGTGTGACAAAATCCAAGAGTGTATGGCATGGGTGTTAAACTCTGGCCCAAATTGGCCCGCGGTGTAATTTCACTTGGCCCTTGAGGCGATATCAAATTAACACTAGAGCTGGCCCGCCGATTATATACAGCGGGGGTGCCGCGGTAACACCACATTCACCGCTACAAGGTGTGTGTGTGTGTGGGGGGGTGTATTTTGTAGCGTCCCAGAAGAGTTAGTGCTGCAAAGGGTTCTGGGTATTTGTTCTGTTGTGTTTATGTTGTGTTACGGTGCGGATGTTCTCCCGAAATGTGTTTGTCATTCTTGTTTGGTGTGGATTCACAGTGTGGCGTGTATTTCTAACTGTTAAAGTTGTTTATACGGGCACCCTCAGTGTAACCTGTATCGCTGTTGCCTTGCATTCACGTGTGTGTGCGTACAGAAGCCGCACATATCTTGTGACTGGGCCGGCACGTTGTTAGAATGGATGAAAAGCGAACGTGACGACAGCTCGTAGAGGACGTTAAAGGCAGTGCCTTTAAGGCACGCCCCCAAGACTGTGGACTACGGGTGGACTACGAGATATAATGGCTGATGAACACCTTCGTTTGATAATGAAGGTTGCCTCAGCTCAAAACCTGAGCACCGACATTAATGAACTAGCATCCAAGAAAAGATGCCAGGTATCTATCTGACTTGGGCACATCATCAGTGTGTTGCAAACTGAGCAGTTTAAAGTCCTGTATGGTTGATTTATTCATTGTTATTTTATTTTCAAATTTATTAGCCTGTGGAAAAAGTTCATGTTGATATTTACCTCAGAAGGCTACAAATAGAAAAGAAGCATTACATTTTTATTTAAATTGTTTTTGATATGCCATTGATATTTTTTAATTATTATTATTATTATTTGAAACTTGATTTTGCATGTCACTATGAAGTTATATAAGCCTTGCTTGTTCAATATTCAATGCAAAACTTGTTTGGGTCCCTATTAAAAGGTTAATTTGTTCAACCTTGGCCCGTGGCTTTGTTCAGTTTTAAATTTTGGCCCACTCTGTATTTGAGTTTGACACCCCTGGTGTATGGTGTGTGACTATGTGTGGGAATTAGTTGAGTGTTACTGTGAGTGTTGAGCGAGAGAGGCGGAAGTCCAACATGGGCAGAGCGGGCTCGTAGATCCGTGAGCAGGCAGGAAGTCGGGGGCTATAGCGAGGTGACGAAGGTCCGTGTCCAAGCGGGAGGTCGAGATCCAAGAGGCAGCCAAGGAAACAGAGGGAACACGGGACAACGAGACACACAGCTCGAAACGTGGAACGAAGGCAGACTGCAGGGAGGACGACAAGGAAGACACGAGATCAATCAAACACGACGGTGGAGAAAACACAGAGAGAGAATACATAGAGCTTCATTCAATGTACGGGAACAGATGACTACGTTCTGGCGCGGGATAGCAGGTTGTGAAGGCTTATGAAGGCAGGCCTGATGATCATGTTATAAGGCGCACTGTCGAGTTTTGAGGGGAAAAAAAGGATTTTAAGTGCGCCTTATTGTCCGGAAAATACGGTAGTAATTCATTATAAAGTAGACGTGCAAATTTCACGTCCGTTTGTTGCAATAGGTGACATTTAAAAAAGATTACAACTGTAAAATTGGATATGCTGTGTTACATTTTGCAGCTCCAGCCAATGTTTATTTCGTGGAAAAAGAGGCAATAATGTTTGTTTTGATGGTGAAGATGGCCGACCCAACCTCGCGCCTGAATCATCTCAGCAGAATGAATTCAGACAAGACTCTTGTGAAAAGTATTAGTATTTACCCTCGAGCTTGTCTGACTTCCTGGGATGCAACATTTATGGCTTACAAAGGGGAGAGAAGCAGACACCTTGTTTTCTTGAAAGAATAAAGGCTGACTCGGTAACCTGTCATCCAGATGCCTCGCAACAATTCTTATTGCCCGGGGAAAGCGAGTTGTCTCGACAAGCTTTGAACTACGGGCGGCATAAAAAAATTATGCACTCTGTAACATTTGGCAATATAGGAGAAGAAAACAAAGAAATCCATATTTAATGAGTTTGAAATATTCATGGATGTGAATTCCTGTAACCACAAACAGTTGTTAAATTGAAATTAACACACAATCTAAGTTTACTGGTGTCGCCAATTTGTCTGCTTTGGCCGGATTAAAAATAAGAAAAATGCATTTTATTCTGTCACCTGATGTTTTGTGTTTGTTTCACAATGTTTTTGTAGTTTTCTGCTATCCTTTCGAAGAGTCAATCTATAATCATACAGCAACATAACATATCGAGGCGAACGGCACAGCAGGAAGCATACCTTACATACATACATACATACATACATACATACCTTACATACATACCTACCATACATACTGTACCATACATACTGTACATACATACATACCTTACATATATACATACATACATACCATACATACCTTACATACATACCTACCATACATACCTACCATACATACTGTACCTTACATACTGTACATACATACATACCTTACATATATACATACATACATACCTACCATACATACCTTACATACATACATAAATACATACATACATACATACATACATACATACATACATACATACATACATACATACATACATACAGACCTACTTAGTGGCCTAGTGGTTAGAGTGTCCGCCCTGAGATCGGTAGGTTGTGAGTTCAAACCCCGGCCGAGTCATACCGAAGACTATAAAAATGGGACCCATTACCTCCCTGCTTGGCACGCAGCATCCAGGGTTGGAATTGGGGGTTAAATCACCAAAAATGATTCTCGGGCGTGGCCACCGCTGCTGCCCACTGCTCCCCTCACCTCCCAGGGGGTGATCAAGGGTGATGGGTCAAATGCAGAGAATAATTTCGCCACACCTAGTGTGTGTGTGACAATCATTGGTACTTTAACTTTAATACATACATACCTACCTACTATACATACCTTATTTTGGTTTAATTTTGTATTTTTGGTTTTAGTTCTTGTCTAGCGCTCTTATTCTAGTTTTGACTTCCTGTTTTGTGTCCTTGTAGTGACTTTATTGCCTGCCTCCAAGCGTTGTTTCTCTCGCCTGCTCTTGGATGGCGATCAGTGGACTCACCTGTCCCTCATCGCTAATCAAGAGGGTTTAAATGCCAGCTGCACCTGCCTATTGCTGCTGGAACGTTGGTTGGTGTTGGTTTGCTTTGTATTTATCACATGCCATGCTGCCCATTTGTGATTAGTGCTTTGTTAGCTTAGCTTCTGCATAACTGCCCCCATATTTTCTGTGCACTTAACACGGGTAAAGTTTATATATATATATATATATATATATATATATATATATATATATATATATATATATATATATATATATATATATATATATATATATATATATATATATATATATATATATATATATATATATATATATATATATTTCTTAATTCCTAATAATTGTAGTGACCTGATTTTTAAAGTTAAGAAGTTTTGTGATCCCAAATTGTAAGTGCACCGCAGGGCTAGTGACTTGTGTGCATGTGTGTGTCAGCAGGGGGGATGAATATAAGGACAGTTCAGCTAGATGTTGTTTTGACTTTGTTATTAAATAGAAAGTTGATCCACCACCCCCTTGTTATGTTTCTTTTATATGCAGTACTATATAGTGCTTTATATTGTGTTCAAACTTTTACTAAAATATGGACTTTTGTTGAGGCTGGAACCCATTATTTATGTTTACACAAGTTTCTTATGGAGATATTTGCTTCAATATTCAAACTTTTCATTTTACAAACCCTGTTCAACAACCATTTAACCATTTGGTTAGCTAATGTTTGCCCTGCAGGTAATAGTCACTTTTCCACCCCTTTATATATTAGATATAGTTGTAAGCCTAGTTGTTAAAGTGCACATCATTCATGTTAATTAAGCAATATCACATGAGAGGGAATGCTGTTTTTTAATTTGAGCACTGCTGTGATTCGGTTAAAGATAATCATAACATAACATTCTCATATAATATATTATATGATATATATATATATATATATATATATATATATATATATATATATATATATATATATATATATATATATATATATATATATATATAATATTATATGATATATATATATATATATATCATATATATATTATATTATACTGCTGATTGTTAATTTGCGTTCTTTAAGTAAAAAAAAGGTCAAAGACAAAGCTATTCGGTTTCTTGTTAGTATATACACTTCACCTCCGATGTGGTGGGGGGGGGGGGTGCGCCACCTAAAATCTTGCCTAGGGCGCCAGATTGGTTAGGGCCAGG
This sequence comes from Entelurus aequoreus, assembly GCF_033978785.1. Taxonomy (NCBI): domain Eukaryota; kingdom Metazoa; phylum Chordata; class Actinopteri; order Syngnathiformes; family Syngnathidae; genus Entelurus; species Entelurus aequoreus. The sequence continues at coordinate 7,827,951 of NC_084754.1, read as the reverse complement.
CCTGCTTACTTGAATAAAATGAATTTGTTGTATCGTTCAGCTTTATATCAAAAGGTTGGACTCTCTTTAAAAATCAATTGTCCTGGAAGTGAAATGGTATCATTTTATTTAGTCAGCTGCCTTCTGTGTTGTATCATGTATCATCTTCAAAGGGTATTTTCGAAAAGGTCAAATCTAATAGACTTATTGTCCTCCGAGTTTTCTCCAGTTTCATGTTTGCATAGTCAAATTTTACACATGCATAATCCTGTATGAATCCCCATTGGCGGTTCATCAAGTATTGTAACTAAATAAAATGAAGTTTGATAGTGGTAAACAAGACCAAGGATCTGACATAGGAAAAGAGCGAACAAGTAACTAGATACAATCACTTTTTTTCCACTGGCTGAAGATTGAAGTAGGTAAATAACTCAAGGGAAGAGAGAGAATAGACAACTTAGAAACAAAGGGAGCTGTGCGTCGCTAACAAGGATTTAAACTGAAACAGACATCATGTAAAGACACTCCGGGGAGCACTACTTCCCAATAAAACAGGAAACAAGGCCTCAAGAACAGATCCAAAGTCAACAGTCCAAAAGACAGAGATATTAAGACAAGATAGAGTGCTGGCCGTGGTCAGGGAAATTCATTCTTTTTGCACACACTAAAACCAAACCTGCAAACCTTTTTAGTTCCAAACAAAGACTTGAAGACTTGCGCTTTTAAAAAAAAACAATCAAACAGTTTTTATGTGTCATATCAGATGTAAAACAACAACAGACGTGTCGAATGTGTTGCTACTGTTCTGTTCGACTGATTTCTATTCGACAAAAAGGGAAGGGTAGTTATAGCTATACTATATTGCCAAAAGTATTTGGCCACCCATCCAAATGATGAGTATCAGGTGTCCTAATCACTTGGCCCGGCCACAGGTGTATAAAATCAAGCACTTAGGCATGGAGACTGTTTCTACAAACATTTGTAGAAACAGCTCAGTGATTTCCAGCGTGGAACTGTCATAGGATGCCACCTGTGTAACAAATCCAGTCGTGAAATCTCCTCGCTCCGAAATATTCCAAAGTCAACTGTTGGCTTTATTATAAGAAAATGGAAGAGTTTGGGAACAACAGCAAGTCAGCCACCAAGTGGTAGGCCACGTGAACTGACAGAGAGGGGTCAGAGGATGCTGAAGCGCATAGTGCAAAGACTTTCTGCACAGTCAGTTGCTACAGAGCTCCAAACTTCATGTGACCTTCCAATTAGCCCACGTACAGTACGCAGAGAGCTTCATGGAATGGGTTTCCATGGCCGAGCAGCTGCATCTAAGCCATACATCACCAAGTCCGATGCAAAGCGACGGATGTAGTGGTGTAAAGCACGTCGCCGCTGGACTCTCGAGCAGTAGAGATGCGTTCTCTGGAGAAATCACGCTTTTCCGTCTGGCAATCTGATGGACGAGTCTAAGTTTGGAGGTTGCCAGGAGAACGCTACATTTCGGACTGCATTGTGCCGAGTGTGAAATTTAGTGGAGGAGGAGTTATGGGGTGGGGTTGTTTTTCAGGACTTGAGCTTAGCCCCTTAGTTTCAGTGAAAGTAACTTTGAATGCTCCAGGATACCAAAGCATTTTGGACAATTCCATGCTCCCAACCTTGTGGGAACCTGACTGCGCACCAGTGCACAAAGCAAGGTCCACAAAGACATGGATAACAGAGTTTGGTGTGGACGAACTTGACTGGCCTGCACAGAGTCCTGACCTGAACCCGATAGAACACCTTTGGGATGAATTAGAACGGAGACTGAGAGCCAGGCCTTCTCGACCAACATCAGTGTGTGACCTCACCAATGCGCTTTTGGAAGAATAGTAGAAAATACCTATAAACTCACTCCGCAACCTTGTGGACAGCCTTCCCAGAAGAGTTAGGATAGGATAGGATAGGTTTTTATTGTCATTGCAACAAGTACAACAAAACTTTGTTTTCAGCACAAACCCGTTCAAGGTTAGACAAACAGTGTACAGGGTTACAGAAATGGAACGCTGATGGGGCGCCCCGTAAAAGGTGGGAAAAAGGTAAAACGCTGGGGAAAAAGATGAGTAAAAAAATAAAATCTAGACTGGGGTCCTAAGGGGGCCTAGTCTGGAGTGGGTAAAAACTTTCATGCCATGCACACATAAACATCCAACCATCCATTTTCTACCGCTTATTCCCTTCAGTCGTCGCGGGGGGCGCTGGAGCCTATCTCAGCTACAATCGGGCGGAAGGCGGGGTACACCCTGGACAAGTCGCCACTTCATCGCAGGGCCAACACAGATAGACAGACAACATTCACACTCACATTTGAGACACTTGTGATTTAGGGCTATAAAAATAACCATTGATTGATTGATTGATTGATCCACACACTAGGGCCAATTTTAGTGTTGCCAATCAACCTATCCCCAGGTGCATGTCTTTGGCAGTGGGAGGAAGCCGGAGTACCCGGAGGGAACCCACGCAGTCACGGGGAGGACATGCAAACTCCACAGAGAAAGATCCCGAGGCCGGGATTGAACTCACGACTACTCAGGACCTTCGTATTGTGAGGCAGATGCACTAACCCCTCTTCCACCGTGCTGCCCCACACATAAACATGTTACATATAAAATCACGACAACTCGCAACAGAGAGGGGGGGGGGGGTTGGGACCCTGGAGGTCGACTGCTGCTATGAAGCGCTGCCAGCCGTCCATCACCCCGAAGGGGAATCAAGCGGTGGTGAAGGCGTGGTGTGGGGGAGGGGTGTGGGTGTGTGTGTGTATGCCCATTGTCTTGGGTGTGTTGATGTAGTGTCCATAGGCCTGGGGCCGTTCTGCATGCAAGCAAAAGTTCGACTCCAGGTGTCGTTGAGGAGGGAGGGAGGTCAAGGAGTTGAAGCTGTAATAGCTGCAAAAGGTGGACCGACATCATATTGAACCCTATGGGTTAGGAATGGGATGGCACTTCAAGTTCATATGTGAGTCAAGGCAGGTGGCCAAATACTTTTGGCAACATAGTGTATGTTTACAGTGTATTCTGTATTTATATATTCATTTAACAACGTTTATCTCAGTTGTTACTCCAGTACTGTACTTATTATGTACAATAATTTCCGGTCTGCAGTATCAGCTGCTACTTTTTTCCCAAGCTTTGAACCCTGCGCTTTATACAATGCTGCAGCTATTTAACAGATGTTTTCCAAGTTCACAAGCTTCACATGCTGGCAATAACAAATGTATTATTTTTTCTATGTCACATATTTTTAATTGTATTTCATATATTGTAGGGTTGTATGATACACCGGTACTAGTATAGTATCGCGGTGCTAATGAATAAAAAAATGGTACTATACTCTGTTTGAAAAGTACCGGTTCCTGGGCATGACGTCAAATCGTGACATTGCTGGTTTTACGAGCAGAGGAGCATGTTTGGCAGCGCACAATCACGGAGTACTTACAAGCAGACACTGTGTGAAGACAGAAAAGGGAGAACGAACAGATTTAGTCTAAAAACTGACGATAAAGGTGAAGTTATAACACTGAAATGCCCTCAGGAAAAGGGGCTTTAAGACATAGCTAGCTAACTAGCAGCGAACATCCATAGTCTTTTAGCTACTTCTAAATCACTAATCCTCACCTCCATGACGACGAATAAAGTGAGTTTCTGAGGTTTTTTTACAAATATCATCCCTGCAGGACGAGGAATAGCTAAACATGCTTCACTACACACCGTAGGAGGATACAATAGCTAACCGGCGTCACCGCTAACAAAAGCCAGCGCGCCTGAATGTAAACAAATGCCATGGGTGGATCTACACCTGACATCCACTGTAATGATACCAAGTACAATAGCGTATCTAGTCGATACTACTATGATTACATCAATATTTTTTATTGTCACAAAATCTTTTTTCTTTTCTTTTTTTAAAATTCATATTATATTCATAAACTCAGGAAATATGTCCCTGGACACATGAGAACTTCAATTATGACCAATGTATGATCCTGTAACCACTTCGTATCGGATAGATACCGAAATTTGTGGTATCATCCAAACAACAGAATAATAAGTGATTATGACATTTTAACAGAAGTGTAGATAGAACATGTTAAAACAGAAAATAAGCAGATATTAACAGTAAATGAACAAGTATATAAATAATTGATTTTTACAGCTTGTCATTTATAATTTTGACAAAATAATAGAATGGAAAATGACACAATATGTTACTGCATATGTCAGCAGATTAATTAGGAGCCTTTGTTTGTTTACTTACCACTAAAAGACAAGTTGTCTAGTATTTTTCACTATTTTATTTACGGACCAAATTCTTCTCCGATTGCAATAAGAAACATATGCTTAATGTACTGCAATATTTTTTGTTAAAATAAAACGAATAATGCCATTATTTTGTGGCCTTCTTTATTTAGAAAAGTATCAAAGTATCAAAACCCATTTTGGTACCCGTTCCGGTACCAAAATTTTGGTATCGAGACAACCCTAATAGATTGGTAATTGTTTCTTATATTTTATTTGATTGAAGATCTTGCTATATTGGCTTTATTTCTCGTGTTTTTGCACCAACACACCAAGACAAATTCCTTGAATGTGTGAGGTATTTGGCAGTAAAAAAAACAACGATTCTGATTATGATCAAATTTGCCTCGTCATATCACGATGGACCAATGAAATTGTTCACAATAAATCATACCCACTCACACAATCATTCAGTCAATTATTTAGCTCCTGAGCGCTCCTTATCACTCCTGAGCGCTGCGCCATAGTCAAAGCTAAGTGCTATCTTTCTATCAATGTGCTTCTGAATGTTTTACAGCTTCCTCTAGCCCCATTCTTTAGTAGTCTTATCGAATTTACAAAGCACTCCCTCTCTTTGTTTCACCGCTACACTTTCAACTAGCTAGGTGCTAAGCTAGCGAACTTAAGCTCGTCCCAGTCTGAAGACCCCCGCTCCGAAGACAGCAAGAACTCGACTCGGTGAAAGAAACAACGCGAGTATGGCTTCCTGTTCTTCATTGGCCATTCTCATCGATAGGTTGGCCCTACGAGAGGGATGTGTCCGCCAGTTAGAGCAGAGTAACTTGGTAACTTTCAATCAATCAATCAATCAATCAATCAATCAATCAATCAATCAATCAAAGTTTACTTATATAGTCCTTAATCACAAATGTCTCATAGGGCTGCACAAGTCTGATCCCGCATCAGGGCAAAAAAACCCTCGACCCAATGCAAACAACGAGACATCTTGGAAGGGACCGCGATGCACCTTTAGGAGCATGTAGAGTCGGGCGTCATCAGCATAACACTGAACGCTAACATCGTATTTACATATGATGTCACCTAGTGGCAGCATATAGATGCTGAAGAGCCCAGGGCCAAGAACTGCACCTTAACATACTCCGAGGTTACGTTGTTATGGAAGACTCACTGGATCCTATCAGTGAAATAGGAGTTTTGATACGTGCTAATAGAATGTTACGATCGACAGTATCGAAAGCAGCGCTGGGATCAAGGAGCAGCAAGGCGGAAGTCCAATAAGAGCAAGGCAGGCTCGAGAGTCGAAGGGCAGGCAAATGGTCGAGAACAGGAGCGAGGTGTCGTGGTCGGTGAGCAGGTGTGAGGTCGAAGTCCAGGAAGGCAAGGGGTAGTCCACAGGAGGTCCAAGGAGATGAGACACACAGTTCGAGGACAAGGAAGGGCGACAGGAAGCTGGAGGACGACACAACACGAGAGACAATGAACACGACAGGAAGGGAGCACAGGGAGAGTGTATGCACATGTGAAGAAGCTAGAGACGTGTGGGCTTACTGTACTGGTATGAGAAGCTACGTTCTGGCACCGGATCTCAAGCTGCGCTGGGTTATGAAGGCTGGTCGCTCATCACGGGCAGGTGCACTGATTGCAGATCTCCTGCGGCCGCGCGGAGACGCGCCTGCCGCGGAGAGGGAACGCCCACGGGCGTGGCCCACGGTGGGCTCATCAGAGCACACAGCAGGAGGTGAAGCAGCAGGAGTGTGACCCATAACAGCAATAGATTTAACACTTCATAATTTGTCACCTCAGTAGAATGCATGTCTACCACTGGTACAGTCACTACAGAAAAAATATTATGTGAGTTATGTATTATTTTACAAGAAATGCTATGTGTGCAGGATTTTTTTTTAAAGTTATATCTTAACTGACTCCTCACCTGGGCTAACAGGCACTGTAATTGCCTGTGTCTTAGCTTGCTCTCGTGTAGTTAGTCAAGTGTGACTCAAACAGTAATCTATATTTCTGGAAAGAGTCTTGCGCCTTCCCGGTAAGGGTGAAGGCCGTCCCTCCTCAGCAAGCCTGATTTGCCCGAGAAAGAGTGCCAATTATCCAAAAAAATTAGTCAGAAAAACTAACCAGCCACGTGTTAAGTGAGACTAATCTGATATACCTCTTATCATTGCCTCTCGCAGGCAAGGTCAAACACTTGTCTGAACTCGACGAGAAAAAGTTAGATGGAGCAGCCGGTTCTCAGAAATGGTGAGCGCCCAACTTGCAGCTTGGCCCATCAGAGACTGAGGAAGAAGGCTGCCTTGGCCCGATCTGTGGGATACGTTTGTGGCTGTTGGTCAAATATGAGTGATCACTGGAAGAGAAATGGCTAGCACACGCCGAAATCCCCGGAAAACTTGTCGGGATGGGAAAGCTGTGGCTCGCGGCGTGGGAAAAACGACGGTTACGCAGCGGCATCTGCAGCAGGTGCGTCCTGATTGTGCTTTGATGAGGTGTCAGGGGCGATGTCACACAGCTGTGTGTGGACTTGATCAATGCCTACGCTCACGGCGCGAACCATCTTTGTGAGGTCCGTGAGGACCAACTCGTGGTTGCCTAGTTGTCCGTCGTGGGCTGAGAAGGCCTGGCTGAGCGCCTCTTGCCCTACTGGGTCCATGCGGTTCTTGTGGTTGGATCGTTTTGTCAGGTTAGTTTTAAGTTGGACCAAAGATGCAGGAAGAGGTGTGATTGCAGTCAAAACAAGTCTTTAATGTCTGTTGCGACAAATACTTCAGGAAGTACTTCTGCAGACGACAAAATAAAACAAAAGGGGAGCCTGGGAGAAGCCAAGAGGCTCAATAATTAAAGCTTCTAATAAGGGGAAACTTGCAAAGGTTCTCGAGGAGAAGGCAGGAAGATGCCAGAACGGACTTGAAAAACAGCAAACGATCCAACATTTTCCTGCCACCAACCTCCACCTTAAATAAGGGGTAGATTGGTAAGGGGAAGCAGGTTGTTTCTCCGTCCATCTCCAGTAACTAAGAAAACAGAAAGAACACATTAGCAACAGCAAATAAGGATACCAGGAAGTCAGTGGCATGCAACGTGTGACAGGGATGCTATTATAAGACATGGTTTTATTATTCTGTTCTGGAACTTGGCTGGAGGAACCTCTTCAACTTGTGTTTGGCATGCATTGTGCAAATGGTGTTTCTCAAATTTCATGGAATTCTAAAAATGATTGCAAAAGCATATGTTTGTGGATTAGGTGGACAGTTAAGAGTCAACTACTCAGGTTAGAGGTAAAATGGCCATTCATCTAGATCAGTGGTTCTTAACCTGGGTTCGATCGAACCCTAGGGGTTTGGTGAGTCGTGCTCGGGGGTTCGGCGGAGGTCAAAACACACCCGACTCATCGTGTAAATAAAAACTTCTCCCTATAGGCGTATTACGGATACGGCAACAGCAGAAGTCAGACTGATTTGCAGGTGTGTAATATGTTGTGAGTTTATGCACTGTGTTGGTTTTGTTCTTTGAACAAGGTGATGTTCGTGCACGGTTCATTTTGTGCACCAGTAAAAAAACATGGTAACACTTTAGTATGGGGAACATATTCACCATTAATTAGTTGCTTATTAACATGCAAATTAGTAACATATTGGCTCTTAACTAGTCATTGTTAAGTACTTATTAATGCCTTATTCGGCATGGCCTTATTATAACCCTAACCTTCTAACCCTGGCCCTAACCCTCTAACCCAGGCCTGGGCAATTATTTTGACTCAGGGGCCACATTTAGAGAAAACAAATGTGTCTGGGGGCCGGTATATCTATTTTTAGGAACACTAACACATTTATGTCTGATTGAATGCTAAAAACGTTATGACAGACCGCCTTAAAAAACGTAATGGAATTTCACATTTTTCTATGAACGATAAAACACTGAATATTGACAAATTATAAATGTCACACCCCCTTTCGATCGACATATTTTACAATCAAGTGAAACGCAACAAAAATGCAACAAACAGTGAAATATGAACGCAAAGGGTACAAAATAAACCCACCTACAATCTGATACATCTGATATTTGCTGAATTCCCCCCCGGGATCAATAAAGTACTTTCTATTCTATTCTATTCTATTCTATACATCACTAAGCTTTAGAACTTTGTTGTAAAAAATCTCCTTCCGCGTCTGTGGAAACGCTTCCCGCCCACATTGCTTGGTGCCTCATCTGAGCTGCTGTGACGTAGATGACCATAGCAACTACCGGTAATTAGATTACCATAGTAACTGGTACATCATCCATAAGCGCAGATTCCAACCATTGAAATACTTTGTATAGTTCAAGACTTATGGTCATTAGAAAACATGACTGCACATCATAATGGCAGCTACACTTTCCATCTTAAACATCTAAAAAAATTATTTGAGAATGTCCGGCGGGCCAGATTGAAAAGCTCAACAGGCCGCATGTGGCCCCCGGGCCTTAATTTGCCCAGGTCTGCTCTAACCCTAACCCTAACCCGAACCCTAACCCTAACCAAATAACTCTAAATGAAGTCTTTGTTGCATAGAATATGTTCCCCTCGTGTCCAAAAAACTCTAAATTAAGTCTTTGTTACTTAGAATATGTTCCCCATACTGTATTGTAAGTGGGCCTTATAGTAGGAAAAATACAGTACTATACTTTAAATATGGAAGTGAAAGTATGGAGGCTGTGCAAAAAGTAAAGTGCTTGTTAATTGGTGTGATCCTCAGGGAAGAGTAATAGTTCGTAGAAACCACACAGCTAAAAGCGGAGTAGAAGGGCTTTTACTCCGCTTTTAGCTGTAGAGATTATACAGAAGATGCAGCGATAACCTTTTGGGTCAAATAATGACCATCCAGGCAGGTAACTGCTTCCCAGCAGCTCAGGAAGAAAGAGAAATGAGAACCTTCTTGGACAAGAAAGAGAAATGTTTTTTGTAGAGATGTCGATATATGCGTTAAAATGTAATATCGGAAATTATCGGTATCGTTTTTTTTATTATCGGTATCGTTTTCTTTTTTTTTTCTTTCTTTTTTTTTTTTTTTTTTTTTGTTGTTGTTTTTTTTTTAATTAAATCAACATAAAAAACACAAGATACACTTAAAATTAGTGCACCAACCCAAAAAACCTCCCTCCCCCATTTACACTCATTCACACAAAAGGGTTGTTTCTTTCTGTTGTTAATATTCTGGTTCCTACATTATATATCAATATATATCAATACAGTCTGCAAGGGATACAGTCCGTAAGCACGCATGATTGTGCGTGCTGCTGGTCCACTAATAGTACTAACCTTTAACAGTTAATTTTACTCATTTTCATTCATTACTAGTTTCTATGTAACTGTTTTTATATTGTTGTACTTTCTTTTTTATTCAAGAAAATGTTTTTAATTTATTTATCTTATTTTACTAATTTTTTTAAAAAGTACCTTATCTTCACCATACCTGGTTGTCCAAATTAGGCATAATAATGTGTTAATTCCACGACTGCATACATCGGTTGATATCGGTATCGGTAATTAAAGAGTTGGACAATATCGGAATATCGGATATAGGCAAAAAGCCATTATCAGACATCCCTAGTTTTTCGACAACTCAGCGTCAACATCAATAGTCAACATCTTCTGAAAGCTTTTTTTTTACTGCATGTTTGTTAGATTTTGTTCTTCTTTTGTGTCTACATGTGTCAGGTTCATGTTTGTGCCTTTTTCCCCCGGCTTTAGGCCAATTTGTAGCCAGTTCTTTTTAGCGATGTGTTTATTATTGTCATTATGATTGTTGTTGCTCTACTGTTTGCTTTACTATTATTGTATGATTTTACAAGATAAATAAATACTAAAACAATCTAAATCAATTATATTGCACCGACACGACACAAAACCACATGGTCCATCTCACAATATTTGTGCCAACGGCATGTTAAAACTCCAGCAACATAAACTTACAATTTTGTCTTTTTTTTTTTAAATGCCAAAAGATAAGTAACATCTGTTTTTTTTAATTGTTTTTTAATTGCACTTACACTACAATCATAGATGGTGTGTGTCCTTGTGTATCTATCTAACTGTGGTCCTCATTATTATTATTTTATCACTTTAGTAGTGTCGAAATGTGTTTTAATAATAACCACACGCAGGGTGAATTATCCATTTTTGAAAGAAACAAAGAAAGCCATGAAACACTTATTAGATGACAGAATGGTTAAAGTTCCACAGAGGTACAAAAACAAGAAAAAAAATACAAAAATGAGGGGTATTTTACTTGAACTAAGCAAAATTATCTGCCAATAGAACAAGAAAATTTGGCTTGTCAAGACTTTCCAAAACAAGTAAAATTAGCTATCTTCAATGAACCCAAAAATACCTTAAAATAAGTATATTCTCACTAACAAGTGCACTTTTCTTGGTAGAGAAAACAAATATGAGACCTTTTTGCTCAATATGTTGAAAAATATTCTTAAATTAAGTAAATGCTAGTGCCATTATCTTGACATAATGATATGCGCTCGGCATTATATTTTTTGAAACCAGCAAACTTATACTAAAAACTAATTTATTGTTCTTAATGGAAAGGCAACAAGGCAACCGCTTGTTACTCTCGGGGTCTACCAGCCGCTCAGGCAAGTCATACTGTCTAAAAATGCATTTTTCCATCGACAACATGACATCATCGCGTCAAGTGCGTGCTCTTTCAGTCAATTAGTGCGCATATAGCCCAACACCCGGCCAAAAACATTTTTATTGTAATGTTGAAAAATTCATCTGAATGTGCATGAACTATTTCTGTTCAAATTGTAAGAAATGTCACATGTTAAATGTTTAAATATTAACTGTCAGTTTACTGTACTGTGCCAACTGTACTACTTTATGAGTGCGTATTTTCTATAGTTTCATTGAAAATAAAACAGCAAAGTCCATTTGGCTGTCATCTGTTTTAATTATGAGACAAAATTGTGTCAGTCTTTTTTTTTTTCATGCTTGAAATAAGAAATTATTACTTTAAAAAAGTAGTTTTATACTTGTGAGTGTTGATGACACAGCTTTGCAACAGTTGATATTCTAGTTTCAAGCATGTTTTACTCAATATAGGTCATCAAATCTCAGCTACAAGCTGTAATATCTTACTGAGATCATTTAGGACCAAAACCCTTAAAACAAGTAAAACACTCTAACATAAAATCTGCTTAGTGAGAAGAATTATCTTATCAGACAGAAAATAAGCAAATATCACCCTTATTTGAGGTATTTAATCTTACTGAGATTTCAGTTTTTGCAGTGTAGGTATCTCTAAAGTCAAGTTCCCTCTTGTCAATTAAAAAAATAATTATTTAAAGGTTCATTTTCAGCAATATTATGTTGAAACATCCTTACATTTTTTTTTTCTTCAAAATGACCAGAAACGGCAGTCCCTTCTTGACAGTTTAGCCTGGTGGTCCCCTGGTGGTAGGATTGACGTTTATGTGTGTGTACCCATGTAAGAAACAGCAAGATAAACACTACCACAACAGCCCAATTTTACAGTTATTATGACATTATAACAGGGCTAATGTTAGCATTGGCGCAGCTATAAAATAAATAAAAAAAATACCTCAATAGCTTACCACAATGTTTTCCTCTATTAAGTTGGAAGTGGAATTCTTATAGGCTAAAATGTAAACATTTCTATTGATACAGATGACTGAGCATGACATAACGTAATTTCCACTCTACAAGCCCCAAGTTTTTTCCCCGCGCTTTGACTCCTGCGAAGTACCAAATATGGGCTGTGCAGCCAAATACATGTTAGGAGCAGGTCGCATTGGAATTATTTCTATAGTTTGAAAATATCCAGCGGGCCACATTGAAATGTTTACCATGTTGTATTACGCCCAGGTTACTGCCTTTTTAATGCTGTATTGCAAGACCTGCGTCACGTGACTTTAAACTTGACACCTCATTGGCTGCTTCTGAGACAGGATCGAGTGCTTCAGTCGTACTCTACTGGAAGTGGGTCTTGCATTTTGAGGCTGCAAATTTTTCAACACTGGATTTTAAACATGGACTTTTTAAACACAACATTTTTAAACACATGCATTTTGTTAACAATTATTTGCAAGTTAAAGGCCTACTGAAATGAATTTTTTTTATTTAAACGGGGATAGCAGATCCATTCTATGTGTCATACTTGATCATTTCGCGATATTGCCATATTTTTGCTGAAAGGATTTAGTAGAGAACAACGACGATAAAGTTTGCAACTTTTGGTCTCTGATAAAAAAAAAGCCTTGCCCCTACCGGACGTAGCGTGACGTCACCGGAGGAAGGGCTGCTCACATTTCCCCATTGTTTACACCAGCAGCGAGAGCGATTCGGACCGAGAAAGCGACGATTACCCCATTAATTTGAGCGAGGATGAAAGATTTGTGGATGAGAAACGTGAAAGTGAAGGACTAGCGTGCAGTGCAGGACATACCTTTTTTCGCTCTGACCGTAACTTAGGAATCTATACTATATCCTCTTGAAAATGAGAATCGAGAACGCGAAATGGACATTCACAATGACTTTTATCTCCACGACAATACATCGGTGAAGCACTTTAGCTACTGAGCTAACATGATAGCATCGGGCTTAACTGCATATAGAAACAAAACAAATACGCCCCTGACTGGAAGGATAGACAGAAGATCAACAATACTACCAAACTCTGGACATGTAAGTACACGGTTAATGCTTTCCAGCTTAGCAATGCTGTCGCTAACGACGCCATTGAAGCTAACTTAGCTACGGAACCTCGATAGAGCAATGCTAAAAACATTAGCTCTGCACCTACGCCAGCTCTCATCTGCTCATCACGACCCGTGCTCACCTGCGTTCCAGCGATCGACGGTACGATGAAGGACTTCACCCGATCATCGATGCGGTCGGCGGCCCGGAGACGGAAGAAGTCAAGGTGAGGTCGTTTGGCTAGCGCGTCTGCTATCCTCAGAGTCCTCCTAGTTGTGTTGCTGTAGTCCGCCGCTAATACACCGATCCCACCTACAACTTTCTTCTTTGCAGTCTTCATTGTTCATTAAACAAATTGCAAAAGATTCACCAACACAGATGTCCAGAATACTGTGGAATTTTGAGATGAAAACAGAGCTTTTTGTATTGGATTCAATGGGCTCCGAATACTTCCGCTTCAACAGTTGACGTCACGCGCAAACGTCATCATATCGAAAAGTTTTCAGCCGGAAGTTTGCCGGGAAATTTAAAATTACACTTTATAAGTTAACCCGGCCGTATTGGCCGTATTGTTAAGTTTTCATCATTGATATATAAACTATCAGACTGCGTGGTCGGTAGTAGTGGCTTTCAGTAGGCCTTTAAGTTAAAGTTAAAGTACCAATGATTGTCACACACACACTAGGTGTGGTGAAATTTGTCCTCTGCATTTGACCCATCCCCTTGTTCACCCCCTGGGAGGTGAGGGGAGCAATGGGCAGCAGCGGTGGCCGCGCCCGGGAATCATTTTTGGTGATTTAACCCCCAATTCCAACCCTTGATGCTGAGTGCCAAGCAGGGAGGTAATGGGTCCCATTTTAATAGTCTTTGGTATGACTCGGCCGGGGTTTGAACTCACAACCTACCGATCTCAGGGCGGACACTTTAACCACTAGGCCACGGAGTAGGACCTCCATCTTACCCCCTGGCCTTGAGTTTGACACGTGTGTTCGGGCAACAGGACTAAGTGAAAACAGACGACTAAAGTGTGCATTTTTACTTTTATTTCAAAGAAAATAAACTTAAACATAAAGTTGGGATAAGTAACGGATGTGTTTTAAAATAATATGGTGAAGTTTAACTTTAGGAACCGGGGCCAGACGGTAAATACTATTTTGCTAGTATTCACGGTAGTTTATTCGTTTAAATTATGTTTCTGAATATGCGATCATATATTTTTTTTAAAAAGAAGGAAAAATACAGTTAATTGGATAATATATATCCTGTATTTATACGCTATACTTTTAAAATATTTATGAAAATATCACAATTTTAACAATTAAAAATGTCTTAATTTAATCTTTGTGACATTTCAAGTTTTTATAAGCATATCAGAAAAAGGATCTGGCAGCAAAACAAATCATTTCTGTGCCATTTTCTTCTTCAGAACGTATCTGATGTAAGCTTAGCAAGTTTACAATTATGAAATATACATTGATCTTTATTTTTCTAAAGCAGTCACGCTTCCACTTGCCATCCTCCAGTGTCAAAATATGCCATTATAATTAGGTTTTGTTCCATTCAGTGGGAATACTGCTAATGCTACTATGGCGGTAAGTAAAAGGTTATACTGGTATTACCAATGAAAGCATTTGTCCTTTCCTCACTGCAGTGCTAATATAATTTAAATGGAAATAAAGCTCTGTAAGTAAATGAAATGACTGCGAGTGCCAAGCGTTCACGTATAACACTCGTTAAAACATACACCGCCAGGCTTTATTCTAGGCCATACATAAAAATGGCTTATGTCGTGATGAAGGGTAGACCGCGCTAATCAAAATGACCTTTCCATTGGCTGCAGAGGTGACCGACTGTGAGAAATAAAAGCTTGGACAATGAGTGGCAATTTCCGTCCGTGCATCCATTTTCAGCGTCACCGGAAGGATAATGAAAGAAAGATAAGGAAAGAAACACTCTTGTTTGTAGATTTGAGAAATGCTCTTATCAACTGTGACGCATTGAAATGATAAAGGCTATATAGTCAGGATCTGTCAGAACGGATCGTGTGTGTTTGTTTCTCGTCATTTACTTTGCCAGTGCTCCTGCTTGGTTACTTTTCCTGTTGCTAGGAGCACCTGTTTCCATTTTATAATTAGGGGTTCCCCCTGCTACCGGCTTAATCATGCCTCCTTTTTATTGATACCCACGGTGCATGTGCACTCCGCGCCGTCGCGTTGCTCACTTTGTGGTCTGTAAGTTACTCGTTCTGTTCTGCTAAAAATAGCCCTGGTTGGTTAGTTTCAGTTCATTTGGAACATGCCTGCAAACACTTACAATGTAACGCATCACATATTTCCAGTTGTTTCATTACAGCACATGCGAAAAGAAGTAGGAAGAAGCGAAGCTTATTTAATCCTACCCTTCCTTAAAGGCCTACTGAAAGCCACTACTACCGACCACGCAGTCTGATAGTTTATATATCAATGATGAAATGTTAACATTGCAACACATGCCAATACGGCCGGGTTAACTTATAAAGTGCAATTTTAAATTTCCCGCTAAACTTCCGGTTGAAAACGTCTTTGGATGATGACGTATGCGCGTGACGTAACCAGTGAAACAGAAGTATCGGTACCCCATTGAATACAATACAAAATAGCTCTGTTTTCATCTCATAATTCCACAGTATTCTGGACATCTGTTTTGGTGAATCTTTTGCAATTTGTTTAATGAACAATGAAGACTGCAAAGGAGAAAGTTGTAGGTGGGATCGGTGTATTAGCGGCGGACTACAGCAACACAACCAGGAAGACTTTGACTCGGATAGCAGACGCGCTAGCCGACGCTAGCCACCGACCGCACGGATGATCGTGGTGAAGTCCTTCGTCCTTCCGTCGATCGCTGGAACGCAGGTGAGCACGGGTGTTGATGAGCAGATGAGGGCTGGCTGGCGTAGGTGGAGCGCTAATGTTTTTATCATAGCTCTGTGAGGTCCCGTTACTAAGTTAGCTTCAATGGCGTCGTTAGCAACAGCATTTTTAAGCTTCGCCAAGCTGGAAAGCATTCACTGTGTATTTACATGTCCCTGGTTTAATAGTATTGTTGATCTTCTGTCTATCCTTCCAGTCAAGGATTTATTTATTTTGTTTCTATACGCAGTTAAGCACGATGCTATCACGTTAGCACCGTAGCTAAGTTAGCTTCAATGGAGTCGTTAGCAACAGCATTTTTAAGCTTCGCCAAGCTGGAAAGCATTAACAGTGTATTTACATGTCCCTGGTTTAATAGTATTGTTGATCTTCTGTCTATCCTTCCAGTCAGGGATTTATTTATTTTGTTTCTAAATGTAGTTAGGCACGATGCTATCACGTTAGCTCCGTAGCTAAAGTGTATTGTCGTGGAGATAAACGTCACTGTGAATGTCCATTTCGCGTTGTCGACTCTCATTTTCAAGAGGATATAGTATCCGAGGTGGTTTAAAATACAAATCCGTGATCCACAATAGAAAAAGTAGAGTGTGGAATGCAATGAGCCAGCTTGTACCTAAGTTACGGTCAGAGCGAAAAAAGATGTGTCTTGCACTGCATTCTAGTACTTCACTCTAACGTTCCTCATCCACGAATCTTTCATCCTCGCTCAAATTAATGGGGTAATCGTCGCTTTCTCGGTCCGAATCTCTCTCGCTGCTGGTGTAAACAATAGGAAAATATGAGCAGTCCTTCCTCCGGTGCCGTCACGCTACTTCCGGTAGGGGCAAGGCTTTTTTTTATCAGAGACCAAAAGTTGCAAACTTTATCGTCGTTGTTCTATACTAAATCCTTTCAGCAAAAATATGGCAATATCACAAAATGATCAAGTATGACACATAGAATGGATCTGCTATCGCTGTTTGAATTAAAATAAATCATTTCAGTAGGCCTTTAAACTGAATCATATTAGTGCTTTGTTTGATTACCCCGCTTAACCCATTTCATGAATCAGTTCCACATACAGAAGGTTTTAAGTGTTGTACGTACATTCAAGTGTTTTTTTTGGGGTCCCCAAACTTTTTGACCCGGGGTTCCACTGGGTTAAAAAAGTTTGGTCAGGGGCCGATATATATATATATATATATATATATATATATATATATATATATATATATATATATATATATATATATATAATATATATATATATATATATATATATATATATATATATATATATATATATATCCGTTATACAGTGCTCAATACCGGGGTAGAGCGGAAGGCTTGTCGGGATAAAATAGCCTCTGTGTTTTTCTTACATAACATGTGTATATATATATATATATATATATATATATATATATATATATATATATATATATATATATATATATATATATATATATAGAGTACATATATATATGCCTTGCGATGAGGTGGCGACTTGTCCAGGGTGTACTCCGCCTTCCGCCCGAATGCAGCTGAGATAGGCTCCAGCACCCCCCGCGACCCCAAAAGGGACAAGCGGTATAAAATGGATGGATATATATATATATATATATATATATATATATATTATATATATATATATATATATATATATATATATACATATATATATATATATATATACATATATATATACATATATATATACATATATATATACATATATATATATATATACATATATATATACATATATATATATATATATTAGGGGTGTGGGAAAAAATCTCACGTTCTGCGATTCAGAATCGATTCTCATTTTAAAAAAATCTATTTTTTTTAAATGTATTTATTTATTTAAAACAATTTTTTATTTTTTTTATTTTCTATTTTTTTAATTAATCAATCCAACAAAACAATACACAGCAATCCCATAACAACGCAATCCAATTCCAAAACCAAACCCGACCCAGCAACACTCAGAACTGCAATAAACAGAGCAATTGAAAGGAGACACAAACACGACACAGAACAATCCAAAAGTAGTGAAACAAAAAATGAATATCATCAACAACAGTATCAATATTAGTTACAATTTCAACATAGCAGTGATTAAAAATCCCTCATTGACATTATCATTAGACATTTATAAAAATAAAAATAAAAGAACAATAGTGTCACAGTGGCTTACACTTGCATCGCATCTCATAAGCTTGACAACACACTGTGTCCAATATTTTTACAAAGATAAAATAAGTCATATTTTTGGTTCATTTAATAGTTAAAACAAATGTACATTATTGCAATCAGTTGATAAAACATTGTCCTTTACAATAATAAAAGTTTTTTACAAAAATCTACTACTCTGCTTGCATGTCAGCAGACTGGGGTAGATCCTGCTGAAATCCTATGTATTGAATGAATAGAGAATCCTTTTGAATCGGGAAAAAATATTTTTTGAATCGAGAATCGTGTTGAATTGAAGAAAAAAATCGCTTTTGAATCGAATCGTGACCCCATTAATCGTTATTGAATCGAATCGTGGGACACTCAAAGATTCACGGCCCTAATATACTGTGTATATATATATATATATATATATATATATATATATATATATATATATATATATATATATATATATATATATATATATATATATATATATATATATATATATATATACTGTATATATATATATATATATATATATATATATATATATATATATATATATATATATATATATATATATATATATATATATATATATATATATATATATAAATAATCTGTCTCATTGCAGATTACAAAAACTGACTTTTCCTTACACTGAACAAAACATTTTTTATATGTCCACTGATCTGTGATGAGGTGGGGACTTGCACCCCCCGCGACCCCAAAAAAGGGACAAGCGGTAGAAAATGGATGGATGGATGTCCACTGATGTTTAAAAACTCTACACTCGGAATCTACTTTACATTTCCCCAACGATTTCGACATTCTTTGTCCTGGTGCCCTAATTGACTAAAACACTTCCTGCACGCTCGGCGCGAGCGTGATGACGTCATGTTATCGATGGGAAAATGCCTTTTTAGACAATATGATTTGCCTGAGCAGCTAGGAGACCCCGAGAGTAACAAGCGATAGAAAATGGATTGATGGATGGGCTCGAAAGGATAGATTGAAATTTTTTGCCCCCTGCTCTATAGGTTATTTCTCCTGTTATGTTGAGAAGAATTGTTGTACATTCTTGGGTAGCAGGTTATAGTTTGTTTTGTACATCATTTTAGCTAATTGCAAGTGCGCCGGGTCGTTGAATTTTAATATTTTTGATTCAATAAATAAAGGGGTTTGTATGTTCCCTACATACAACATTATGTATTATTGTAATTGATCTGTTTGTAACACCGCAAATGAACGAAGCGCACATTTGTAGTTATTTCCCCATTTTTCTGCACAATAACTCAGATATGGTAACACTAGCGAGCAGTAGAGAATTAGGAGTGGTTTTTGGTCCAGAAAATATTTTGCTTAATTCATTATTCATGTTATACATTTTTACATTAGATTTCCAGTTCATTTTATCGTCTATTATTATACCAACAATGTGTTTTCTTTTACCCTTTCAATGTCTACTCTGTCTATTTGTATTTGTGTTTGACTGTCCCTTCTACTGTTATCAAACAGCATTATTTTAGTTAGCCTTGAGCTTTTTGAGCGCTTCCAGTGGCAAGTTTATTATTTGTCTTCTTGGAGAATTAAAGACTGCTCTTACCCGTTCCTTTTTGGAGAACACAAACCCTCGCGTTGACACAGCCAGATTGTGACAGAATGCCTCGGACCAAAGGAGGATCCTCCATTGAGATGAGAATGGATGCACAGCAACCCTAGTGTTTGGGGTTTGAGGACGAAGAAGAGACGGAGGTTGATCTCTGTACGGAGGCGTGTAGTCGGTAGATGGCGAAGGTAGTGGTACCTCTCCCGACCTCGCAGGCACGGTCAGCTGCTCGTTCCTCTCCACTCCAGCAAAATGTTTGTATGATTAATTCCCACCATTCTTTTTTTGATTTTTGTTTTCCCATTCCCATGAGTCAGTCACGAACAACTGATACTACGCTATCTATAACTGACTCTCAAGACCTAGTTCCAGGAGCTGATGCACACACTCAGCCTGAACCCCCTAAGGCTCAAGCTCCGACCCCAAAGGCTCTCTCTTCGCCCACCTCAACCACCCTGTTTGCAGTTCCTGTTCCAGCAGCCCGGCTTCCCGAAGCCCACCCGCCCTTGGCTTCTGCTAATGCTGAGGTCGTGGGTCAAACGCTCCTCCCTCAAACTACCGACACCGTCCTGAATCCGCTTCTTGAGGGGGAGCTATTACTAGTAGTGGTGCAGCTGGGGAAGCACAGCTCCTTCCACTGAGGTCGCCGCCTGCCTCTCCACCAGCGAGGGCGCCATCAGCTCAAGTTCCAGCGCCACAATCTACCGAGGACCCTCCAGAGAAGAACAGCACGGTGTGGATGAATAAGTGGTACCGGAAGCTGCTGATGGAGCTGGACGACACCGGTAACAGCCATGCTCACTCCAGCTTCGACAGCCGCTCCAGCCAAGCCCGCTCCAGGTTCGACTCCAGCTCTGGAGCCGGCTACTCCATTGGCTCCGCAGACGCCTCCAGCTACTCCAGTGGGTCCGCAGACGCCTGCAGCTACTCCAGTGGCACCACAGACACCACCAACTCTGTTTCCGGTTGGTCTGACGCCGCAACCAGCTCCATCTCCAGTGGGTCTGATGCCGCGACCAGCTCCCTCTCAAGTGGGTCTGACGATGACACCACCAATTCCGTCTGCAGTGGGTCTGACAACAATATATATATATATATATATGTACTGTATATGCTATGCCCACCAAGCCAAAAAACAGAAATGACGCAATACTACATACTTATATAGCCGAAGGATGTGTCTTGCAGACATGTTATTGAATATATGTCTTAAATACCTTAATTAAATGTAATACATTTAGAATATATACTTGTAAAATATGATATATTAACAATCAATCCTATAGTAAAATAAAATATACCGTATTTTTCGGACTATAAGTCGCTCCGGAGTATAAGTCGCACCTGCCGAAAATGCATAATAAAGAAGGAAAAAAACATATATATGTCTCACTGGAGTATAAGTCACATTTTTTGGGGAAATTTATTTGATAAAACCCAACACCAAGAATAGACATTTGAAAGGCAATTCAAAATAAATAAAGAATAGTGAACAACAGGCTGAATAAGTGTACGTTATATGACGCATAAATAACCAACTGAGAACGTGTCTGGTATGTTAACGTAACATATTATGGTAAGAGTCATTCAAATAACTATAACATATAGAACATGCTATACGTTTACCAAACAATCTGTCACTCCTAATCGCTAAATCCCATGAAATCTTATACGTCTAGTCTCTTACGTGAATGAGCTAAATAATATCATTTGATATTTTACGGTAATGTGTTCATAATTTCACACATAAGTCGCTCCTGAGTATAAGTCGCACCCCCGGCCAAACTATGAAAAAAACTGCGACTTATAGTCCGAAAAATACGGTAGCCATTAGAGATGTATAAATAATTGATTTATAATATATATGTATTTCCTGAATCGTAATCGCGGGGTGCCCAAATTTTCCCACTTCTTGTTTTGATAATACAGAATATGTTATCTGCGTATTATCCGTGAAAATTGTATTGTTTTCCACACAAACTACTGCGATGTTTGCACCACTATTGTATTGTTTTCAAACAATATTTGTGATCTAAGGTTTGTTTTTTTCTTGTTAAAAAGCATTTTACGTGTGAAAATGTTGTGTGTTACACAATTGATTTCAAATCTAAGTTACGAGCTCGGTCGTGGAACGCAATGTGCTTGTAGGTTGCGGTACTACTGTGAACATATCTTCAAACACAAATAGGAAATGGTAATAATACAGCCAACTAGCCATTTGCATGTGCTACTCCAGTTAATTACTCTGTGCAAATTGTAATCCTAGAACTGTACAGTAACATTGCAATTAGCTTAAAACAATCAATGCGGTAGGCCATGCCAGCATCATCTCAATTGCACAATTAACCTAATAACAGACTGAATAGCTGAGGGCAAGAGAAACACTAAGAAGAGCATCTTTATCTTCAATATGCTGCCTGACTGGATAAACACAAAGCTCCCGCAAGCCCAGTTCAATAATTAGATCAATTAAGGGAGTGCGTAATCAGATGTAGAAAGCCAAATCACAGAAGGATTCTTTCAAAACGTGATAGGAAGAGAATAACCTGCAGCTGCTGGTTATTGAACTGAAGCTAATTATGGATCATGAGACACGTCACAATATCTGCTGCTATATCAGTTCGCTTTTATTTACAGTATAAAGCCGCAGCTCACAACAAACGTTATCTCAAGGCACTTTACACATGAATTAGAAGATATACAACCAAATTGCAGAATGTTAATTAAAATAATATAAAGAAATGGAGCAATCCCACTAAAGCCCAATCCCAGTTGTATAATACTTAGGATATAAATGTACAAATTGAGACAAATTAGAAATATATAGTGTGCCGAAAGGTAAACATTCAGTCACACATTTAGTTCACTTTTCTCACATTTAACACATTTTTCTCACAGTAAGGTCATTTTCAATACATTTCAATTTAACTTAAATGGTGACTCTAAATGTTATATCAAAACCTTACTACTTTAAGGTTTTACTACTTACGTATAAAATACTAAAGGGTCTAGCTCCATCCTATCTTGCTGATTGTATGTCCCGGCAAGAAATCTGCGTTCTAAGAACTCCGGCTTATTAGTGATTCCCAGAACCCACAAAAAGTCTGCGGGCGAAAGAGCATTTTCTATTCGGGCTCCGGTATTCTGGAATGCCCTCCCGGTAACAGTTAGAGATGCTACCTCAGTAGACGCATTTAAGTCCCATCTTAAAACTCATTTGTATACTCTAGCCTTTAAATAGACCCCCCTTTTAGACCAGTTGATCTGCCGTCTCTTCTCTGCTCTGCCCCCCTCTCAGGTTATTAGGTGACCACTACACAGATGACGCGCTAGCTGTTCAAAGTGGAGACCCGGGGTGGACCACTCATCTGTGCATCAGTTGGGGACGTCTCTGCGCTGCTGACTGGTCTCCACTCAAGATGATCCCCTGCTGGCCCCACTATGGACTGGACTCTCACGCTATTAACTAGATCCACTCGACATCCATTGCACCGGTCGCCCAGGGGGGTGGGGGCAGGGGGCAGAGGCGCCCACCTGTTGCCTGTGCTCCTCGTCCACGTCGGCGGCGGAGTAACTGTCAGCAACTTCATAAGCCTGGACAACTTGGCATGCCGGTGCCGGAGTATAATCATCTGTTGGCGTACAGAAAGCGATCTCCTGCTTGATGCATTCCTGCTTTCTCAGTGTTTTCCCTTCCGTGTTTCATTGTCGTGTCATCCTACCGCAGACCTCCGTTCCGTGTTTGACGTTTGCTGTGTGTCTCGTCATTCCTTGTCGTCGTTCCCATGCTTCTCGGACTGCCCCTTGGATCTCGACCTCCCGCTTGGAAAACGGATCTTGTCTCTTCGCTACTGCCCTGGATCATCTGCCTGCCCAACGGACTGTCTTCCTGCCTTATTCCTCCTCTCGCCCAACACAACACTAGGTAACACACACTACAGCTAATCACACACATAGCCACACACCACATACACTTGGATCTAGTTCACACTCCATTTCCTTAGTTTATATTTGTTTTGTTTGATTATTATATATATATTTAATATATATAATAAATCATTGAACATCACTGCCCTCTGGTGTCAGTTGCCGTCACCTCCCCTTAGTAACCATAACAATGTAACCGCCATTATTTAAAAGAATGAAGATCATCACGTTCGATAGATGGCAACTTGTTAGCTTTGCGGACACAAGATCAACATACTTGCCAACCTTGAGACCTCCGAATTCGGGAGATGGGGGGCAATGGTCGGGGTGGGCGTGGCCGGGGGACAGAGTTAAGGGGGGAGGAATATATTTATAGCTAGAATTCACTGAAATTCAAGTATTTCTTATATATATATATACATATATATATATATAGTACAGTACACAGTAATGAAAACAGAGTTGTTCTACTAACTGTACTGTAATTGCTGCTTACTTTAAAAAAAAATAACACTTACCTTTCACTATTTGAGTAGCCTTTGTTCTGCCATTTGAGTACTGGCGAGTGATCTCTGAATCCGGGAACATATCCTTCACGGATTTGTTGAAAACATCCGCAAATGAGAACGGGATGTTTCTTGCAGCTATCAGCATAGCCATCTTTGTCTCGGCATATGTTACACCCTCGGGTCTCCATTTAGCAAGGTGGCCCATAATACCGGGCCGTGACCAGCCTTGTGCTTCTCTGACCGTTCATGAGTGACTATATCCATTCGGCCACCGTGTTATGGGTTATAGATAAACCTATGGATAACGGAGACATATATAATAGTCTCCTTTTCAGGTGAGAGAGGACGCTAAAGGCAGTGCCTTTAAGGCACGCCCCCAATAATGTTGTCCGGCTGGAAATCGGGAGAAATTCAGGAGAATGGTTGTCCCGGAAGATTTTCGTGAGAGGCACTGAAATTCGGGAGTCTCCTGGAAAATTCGGGAGGGTTGGCAAGTATGAAGATCAATGATTGTGACAGCTTAAACAAGTATGAATATGTTTTGAATTCATGGAAGCCACCCTTTGGCAGGCCAAAAGAAACGACTCATCGGGCCGAAATCGGCACCACTTTGGGCATCCCTGGAGTAACTGTGTTAAAAGCCTTGGACCAGGGGTGTCAAATTCATTTTAGATCGGGGGCCACGTGGAGAAAAATCACGGCAGGATAACTTAAAAATAACGACAACATCAGATTGTTTTCGTTGTCTAAAAATACAGTTTGTAGAACAAGCACATTCTGAAAATGTACAAATGATAATGTTGTTGTTTTACACTTACATGTTGCAGTTAATAGTATATATACTTTATTTGTCGTTATTTATATTTTCTGAATAAATTATGTAATAATGGTCATCAGTCAACTCATTGGTGTTCATTTTCAATCTATCAAGATAAAAAAATTATATAAAAATCAAATTACAGTATGTTATTTATGTAGTTTGATCATTTTCCTCGACTGACACCTGACTCACATCATGTGGTTTATTTTGTACATATGTAGCATCATCTACAAAGATACACATAATTGCAATTGTGACATCCAGTGGACACATTTAGAACAGCGGTTTCTTTCATTCAAAAATTTCAGGTACATTTTTATACTTAGCAAACTCATCCCGCGGGCCGGATAAAACCTGTTCACGGGCCTGATCCGGCCCTCGGGCCGTACATTTGACACACTTGCCTCAGAGCCAAACTTTGTTACACGGTTTGTTTTAATACAGTTGACCAAGTAGAAGTATTTTCAGATAAAAGCAACCTTATAATGGTATGAATAAACACAGGAAGCTAAAGTGGCCCTGGAGTTTATTCCACATATAGAATGAATGCTTGAGCACTTTCCTCTGTAGTAACAAGAAAATGATAGGAAAGAGTAATAGTTCTCTATTTTGAACAAGTTCAGACTGCACTTTTTGGGAATTTTGCCCATCATCCACAATCCTTAAAAGTTAAAAAGTAGTTGTTTGCAACACCATCTTAAAACTCAGTTATATTTGTAATTACAAATTGATTCCTCGGAGGATTAATATTGTGGAAAAACTCATTCTAGAGTCTAGTTCAAAGGCAACTTGTCTTGCATTGATCTACTAAGTAGCTTTTAAAGTGAGGTGAAATTGCAAATAGAGATTTGGCTGTCATTCTCTGCTGTTGTTAAGTTCATGTTATACAGAAATAATATATTGCGTTTTTAGCCAATCATTTCGAAACAATAGGTGGGCCAATTAAAATGACACACTAAATACATGGCAGGTGTAATAACTTAGCTCTTACTGACAGAATGAAAATCCTCACTGACGGTCGTCCTGTGCACTGAGACGCACCATCAAGTACACTTTTGCATAATTGCAGCATGAAAAGGCATGTGTGCAGGTCATTAAAATCAGAACATCACCATAAATATTCATATGGAATTTGGGCCCACAACATGACTGCAGAGAAAATAAAACGTATCTAGTCAAGTGAACAAGTATTTTCATTGAGCAGATTTTACAGTTTTTGGACTTTTTTTCCCGAACAATACTTTATTATTTCCGATACAGTCACACTAACTCTGTCTACAGCAGGGGTGTCAAACGTACGGCCCGTGGATGAGTATGCTGAGTATAAAAATGAGCCCAAATTTTGGAATGAAAGAAACTGCTGTTCTATATGTGTCCACTAGATGTTGCAATAGCAATTCTTTGTCAGATCAGGGGTCGGGAACTTTTTTTGGCTGAGAGAGCCATGAAAGCCAAATATTTTAAAATGTACACTACCGTTCAAAAGTTTGGGGTCACATTGAAATTTCCTTATTTTTGAAGGAAAAGCACTGTACTTTTCAATGAAGATAACTTTAAACTAGTCTTAACTTTAAAGAAATACACTCTATACATTGCTAATGTGGTAAATGACTATTCTAGCTGCAAATGTCTGGTTTTTGGTGCAATATCTACATAGGTGTATAGAGGCCCATTTCCAGCAACTATCACTGCAGTGTTCTAATGGCACAATGTGTTTGCTCATTGGCTCAGAAGGCTAATTGATGATTAGAAAACCCTTGTGCAATCATGTTCACACATCTGAAAAGAGTTTAGCTCGTTACAGAAGCTACAAAACTGACCTTCCTTTGAGCAGATTGAGTTTCTGGAGCATCACATTTGTGGGGTCAATTAAACGCTCAAAATGGCCAGAAAAAGAGAACTTTCATCTGAAACTCGACAGTCTATTCTTGTTCTTAGAAATGAAGGCTATTCCACAAAATTGTGTGGGTGACCCCAAACTTTTGAACGGTAGTGTATTTCCGTGAGAGCTATATAATATTTTTTAACACTGAATACAACTAAATGCGTGCATTTTTAAGTAAGACCAACAATTTTAGAGTATAATAAGTATCTTATTCCTTACCAATAATGTGACTTCTTGAACAGGTGCGGTAGAAAACGGATGAATGGATTAAAATGCATGAGAATGTTTTATATTTTGAACGTTATTTTTAACACTGTGATTACCAGCGGAATTATTCATTATCGTGTTAAGCAATGTCAGCTAAGATTTATCTGAGAGCCAGATGCATTCATCAAAAGAACCACATCTGGCTCAAGAGCCATAGGTTTCCTACCCCTGTTGTAGATGATGCTACATATGTAAAAAAAAAAACACATGTGATCATGTTTTGTTTTAGTCATGTTCGGTTTTGTTTTTGGACTCTTTGTGCACTTTTGTTTGTTTTGTCACCATAGCAACCCATTAGTTTTCACCTGTCATGCCACGCACCTGTTTCACGTATTGAGTCACGCACCTGTTTTCACTAATCATGCCACTATTATTTAAGCCTATTGTTGCCAGGAAGTCAGCCTGGCGACATCACACTCTCTACACACCCTTATGATCCATGCTGCTCTTTTTCATGCCCTTTTCTCATCCAAGTAAGTTTTCTTTATTCATGCCATAGTTTGCAAGTTTTGTTTTTTTGTCCATAGTCCTGCCTTTGTGCGAGTTTTTGTTTGTATAACCTAGTTTTGTACTTCCGCTCTTGTGCGCGCCTTTTGTTTATTCCTTTTTTGAGTGTTAATATTAAATCATGTATTTAACTTCACGCCATGTCCGGTCCAAATCATTTGCACCACGGGAGAACAAACCACGCCAAAGTCCACGTCCTGACACAAACTACATAAATAATAGAGATGTTAAATTAAATCAATATTCAAATCAACATAAAAAAAACACAAGATACACTTACAATTAGTGCACCAACCCAAAAAACCTCCCTCCCCCATTTACACTCATTCACACAAAAGGGTTGTTTCTTTCTGTTATTAATATTCTGGTTCCTACATTATATATCAATATATATCAATACAGTCTGCAAGGGATACAGTCCGTAAGCACACATGATTGTGCATGCTGCTGGTCCACGAATAGTACTAACCTTTAACAGTTAATTTTACTCATTTTCATTAATTACTAGTTTCTATGTAACTGTTTTTATATTGTTTTCCTTTTTTTTTATTTAAGAAAATGTTTTTAATTTATTTATCTTATTTTTTTATTTTTTATTTTTTTAAAAAGGACCTTACCTTCACCATACCTGGTTGTCCAAATTAGGCATAATAATGTGTTAATTCCACGACTGTATGTATCGGTTTTGGTTTATATCGATATCGGTTGATATCGGTATCGGTAATTAAGAGTTGGACAATATCGGAATATCGGATATCGGCAAAAAAGCCATTATCGGAAATCCCTAATAAATAACATCGTGTAATTTTTTTATCTTGATAGATTGAAAATTAACACCAATGAGTTGACTGCTGAACATTATCACATAATTTATCCAGAACGTATAAATAACGACAAATAAAGTATATACACTATTAACCGCAACATGTAAGTGTAAGAAACCCCAACAACATTATGATTTGTATATTTTCAGAATGTGCTTGTTCTATTTTTAAACAAAGAAAACAATCTGAAGTTGTCTTTATTTTTAAGTTATTGTGCCGTGATTTTACCAGTTCGGCCGGCCCACTTGGGAGTAGATTTTTGTCCATGTGGCCCCCAATCTAAAATTAGTTTTACACCCCTGGTCTACTTTAACCACTCACTTGAATTTACGGTCATCTTGATTTTATATGCACACAGAGTGTGTGATTAGATAATGAAAACAACAGTTATGCGTTTTTTTTTATTATTGCTTTTTGTTACAAGCATGATGGTTTAATAATAACTAACACATAACGAGAAAAGGACTCGGAAAGCGCAGGCTTCCGCAGGCCCTATAGAATCATTTAAAAAATCCTGAATCTAGACAGTGATCCGCATCACGCCATGAGATAATCAATCGCATGTTCCTTACCTCAGTTCTGACATTTCCTGGAAGATTCATCAAAATCCACCCACAATTTTTGAGCTGTGTCGCAAACGTAATGGGGACTGAGCACTGGGCGTGAACATTACACCTTGAACAGCGTGAACGATGCGACATTGTGTTGATTGGTTGAAATATAATTGATATATAAAGTGTGGACATGTTCATGTATGTCAGGGGTGGGTAATTAATTTTTACCGGGGGCCGCATGAGCAACCCGAGCACTGCTGGAGGGCCATATCGACAATATTTCAATTACATTTTGCTCAATATTATTTTTGATATATACCGTAAGATAAATAATAATAATAATAATAATAATAATAATAATAATAATAATAATAATAATTAATAATAATACTTTCATTTAACCTAACTTAACTTTATACCAAAAGCACTGCTTTGGAAATCATTTGTACCCCTTTCAGAGATCACATTTAGTTCCCCTTAAACATCCTCATGTTGCACAATGAAATGTAAGCATAAGATGAAGTGTGCATTCCTGAACTTTCTCTAGTAACAGCATTCCATGATTAATATCAATAAATTAACATTAATAATAAATGACAGTAGAATAAGCACACGTATGACTGAGGAGTCATAGTGTAACTTTGTGTGGTGTTTTGAGTTGTCCGACTTTTTGTATGGCCATAAACGCACCAGTGGCTTAGTGGTATGCTTGTTGGTGACAGATGACAAGGTGGTTTTGGCCTGGTTTGTATGGCAGAAAATGACTACTTTTTCGAGATAGAAGTGTTTTACTCATGTTTTTGGTGTGGTTTTGGCCGAATATAAACAGTTTTGCTCAATAAAGTGATCGATATAATTCCTGTCCTCGAAGCATCTCGATAGACGTTACAATAATTGAACATGTTCAAATGAACGGTGTTGACGAACACCGTTAGGGCCGCTTGTTGTCACTGTCACTCAAAGTTGCATTGCAAAATTACACAGAATAAATGTGTTTATTTTGTTTAGAATTCAGATGGGATTTGATTTGGTGCGCGGCATATATTTGCTGTGCGCAGAGGACGCTTGAGCAGTGCGCAATTGCGCAGGCGCGCACCTTAGAGGGAACGTTGCTTGGCAGTCCATGTCTTGCTGAAAACACGCCATTCGTCATCAACTTTTCTCTTTTTAGCGTCTCGGGTGTAAACCGTGCATCACTTGTCGCTGGGCACCTTCACTCGCAGGTTACACACGGACATACGCCCATAAATAACACTTTTCAAAATAAAAGCAGCACAGTTGTATTGCTCGCACGACATAGATATTTTTTCAACTTTATTTTGTAATTTGTGATTGCAGCTGTTCACATTCACTCACAATCACGCACGCACATACGTCCACACGGAAGTAGAACAAATAACGCTTTTCAAAATAAAAGCAGCACCGTTGTATTGCACACTCGACACAGATACTTTTTAAAATGTATTTTGTAATTTATGATTGGTCTCACGCGGGCCGGACAGGGACGCACAAAGGGCCGAATGTGGCCCGCGGGCCGCAGAATGATGTATGTGCTGCCGCTATTTGTGCTCCGCCACAATTAAGACTCAATCTATAAACATCATGCATTGTTGCAGACAGTGTTTGTAATAACAGTGTTGCATAATACTAAATATAATACGGTAATATTAAACATTTTTGATCATATTAAAAGACACTGTGAGACCGCACTACAAAAACTGAAATCTAAGTAAGATGAAATAACTCAAATAAGGGTGATATTTGCTTATTTTCTGTCTGATAAGATAATTCTTCTCAGTAAGCAGATTTTATGTTAGAGTGTTTTACTTGTTTTAAGGGTTTTGTTCCTAAATGATCTCAGTAAGATATTACAGCTTGTTGCTGAGATTTGATGACATATATTGAGTAAAACATGCTTGAAACTAGAATATAAACTGTTGCAAAGCTGTGTCATCAACACTCACAAGTATAAAACTACTTTTTAAAGTAATAATTTCTTATTTCTAGCATGAAAAAAAATTGTGATGCCGAGCGCATATCATTATGTCAAGATAATGGCACTGGCATTTCAATAATTTTAGAATATTTTTCAACATATTGAGAAAAAAGGTCTCTTTTTTTTTCTTTCTATCAAGAAAAGTGCACTTGTTATTAGTGAGAATATACTTATTTTAAGGTATTTTTGGGTTCATTGAGGTTAGCTCATTTGACTTGTTTTGGAAAGTCTTGACAAGCCGAATTTTCTTGTTCTATTGGCAGATAATTTTGCTTAGTTCAAATAAAATACCCCGAATTTTTGTAATTTTTTTTCTTGTTTTTGAACACTGACTTTTTGCAGTGCGCCGTCTGTTTCGAGTGGTTTGGTTGAGATTAAATGTCGACTCTTACTTGACTGGGAGTGTGAGCTGTTGTCTATTTATATGTGCTCCTGTGATCACAGGCGCCGATCCCGTGGGTGCTTCGGGGCCCGAGCAATGCCGAGCACATTGATGGCAAATTCTTTCTCACCACCAAGCAAAAACCGCGCAAGCTCAGGCCCCTTCTACACTAAAGTGGCTATGGTTATCCAGGGTAAATCCCACCTAACCTTATCCTTGTCCACACACACACACACAATGGTCGTTTAAGACAGTGGTCCCCAACCACCAGGCCGCAGCCCGGTACTGGTCCGTGGATCGATTGGTACCGGGCCGCACAAGAAATTAAAAAATATATATATATATATATATATTTTTTATTAAATCAACATTAAAAACACAAGATACACTTACAATTAGTGCACCAACCCAAAAAACCTCCCTCCCCCACTCATTCACACAAAAGGGTTGTTTCTTTCTGTTATTAATATTTTGGTTCCTACATTATATATCAATATAGATCAATACAGTCGGCAGAGATACAGTCCAGCACAAATGATTGTATTTTTTATGACCCAAAAAAATAAAATAACAATTCCAATCAACCCCCCATACCCCCCACAGCCCCGGTCCGTGGGACAAATTTTCAAGCTAAGAAAAGGTTGGGGACCACTGGTTTAAGACACCTGAGCCATCAGAAATTAATCACATCTTTAATAATTACGTGAAAGTACACAATGTGATAAAGAACATTTTACATCAATCAATCTAGGGTTCTAGATATGCGGTCAGGACACTCCTCACTATTTTACCTTCACCTTCGTTGTCCATTCGTTTTTGGTGACTTTACATACTCTGGACCTAGACGTTGAGTCCGCGACATACATGGCGGACAATAACTGATACAGTCTGCTTTGCCAGTCCAAAAGAATTTGCCGTTTTCCATAGTCTTCCCTCGACGGCCAGGTAATACCAAAGCACACACTATGTATCACATCCACAGGAACCCGCATTCTCTTTGTCTCTCCTTCGACAAATGGACAAAGTTTTTCGCTAAGTAGAATCACAGCTGACCTGGACATTGGAAAGTTCTCTTGCCGTCTGAGAAGTGTTGTATCCCAAATAGCTGCAATCGCTTTCTCTTAAGGTATTCAAGTGTGATTTCCACAAGCGTCTGTACATGTAGAAGAAGGAGAAACACGGGCATGTCTGGATGACTCGCCTCCATATTTCCAGTGGTTAGCTCCGAGTTACGAAACCGCTTTATTATGAAGCTAGCTGTGGCGCGTTCTTTCTGACGTCACTTCCCGTGCGGGGCGCAGTCTTTCTGGCGTCACTTCCTGTCCAAACTCGGTTTGTAAACGATCGATGAGTCCATACAAAGCTAAGAGCCGGAGATTCAAGAAATATACGGCACACTTACCCGTGTAAAAATTTGTCCGAGGAGGGGGACCTTAAACGCTGGTTTAGTGTGGCTGAAACGGGGCTTAGGCTAAATAATTATTCGTTTAAGGGGTTATCCTGCTTAGTGTAGACATAGCCTCAGAAAAGTAGTATCAGATTTACCGCCCGTCCGAGCACCCACTGGCAGAAATGTAGATCGGCGCAGTGTTGTACATCCTCTACAACGCTTCTTTACGTGGACCCCGACTTAAACAAGTTAAAAAACATATTCGGGTGTTACCATTTAGTGGTCAATTGTACGGATTATGTACTGAACTGTGCAATCTACTAATAAAAGTTTCAATCAATCAATCCTCATCCTACATCAGCTGGGATAGGCTCCATTAGAGATGTGCGGGTCTTAAACAAGTCATTCAGAACTAGCAGTTTTGTTTCAATTCATTCGGAATTCTGGGGTGCTCGTCTACGTTGACTGATTTACTTACTCGCCCCTCCGACCAGTAGCTACTAGGGTTGTATGGTATACCGGTATTGGTATAGTACCACGATACTAATTAATCATATTTGGTACTACACCGCCTCTAAAAAGTACCGGTCCCGCAGTCAACCAATCAATCAATCAACCAATCAACGTTTACTTATATAGCCCTAAATCATGAGTGTCTCAAAGGGCTGCACAAGCCACAACGACATCCTCGGCTCAGATCCCACATCAGGGCAAGAAAAAAGTCAACCCAATGGGATGACAATGAGAAACCTTGGAGGAGACCGCAGATGTGGCGACCTAATGGACGTCGAATGGATCTAGCATAATATTGTGATAGTCCAGTCCATAGTGGATCTAACATAATAGTGCGAGAGTCCAGTCCATAGTGGATCTTGAGAGTCCCCCCCCGTCATTATCACGTCGTGTCATTGTTGGTTTTACGAGCAGAGGAGCATGTTCGGCAGCACACAATCAAGGAGTACTTACAAGCAGACAGAGTGTGTAGACAGAAAAGGGAGACTGGACGCATTTTGGCTTAAAAACTAACAATAAAGGTGAAGTTATAACACTGAAACGCCCTCAGGAAGAGGTGCTTTAAGATATGGCTAGCTAGCTAGCGGCTAAAATCCACCCGCAGTCTGCAGTGTTTTAGCTACCTCTAAATCACTAATCCTCGCCTCAATGCCGACAAATAAAGTAAGTTTCTTACAAGTATCATCCCTGCAGGACGAGGAATAGCTAAACATGCTTCACTACACACCGTAGCTCACCGGCGTCACCGCTAATGACGCCGTTCCTGAATGTAAACAAATGCCATGGGTGGATATACACCTAACATCCACTGTAATGATACCAAGTACAGGAGCGTATCTAGTCGATACTACTATGGTTACATCAATATTTTTTAGCATCACAAATTTTTTTAATAATATGTTTATAAACTCAGGAAATATGTTCCTGGACACATGAGGACTTTGAATATGTATGATACTGTAACTACTTGGTATTGGATTGATACCTACATTTGTGGTATCATCCAAAACTAATGTAAAGTATCAAACAACAACAGAAGAATAAGTGATTATTACATTTTAACAGAAGTGTAAATAGAACATGTTAAAAGAGAAAATAAGTGTCATGTCTGTGTTGATCATGTTTTTGTTTGGCCATGTGCTGTTTGTTTTTTGGACGCTTTTTAGTTCCTGGTTTCACGCTTTTGTTTTGTCACCATAGCAACCATTAGTTTTCACCTGTCATGTCACGTACCTGTTTCACGTTTTGAGTCACGCACCTGTTTTCACTAATCATGTCACTATTATTTAAGCCCATTGTTGCCAGGAAGTCAGCCTCATCACACACCCTTATGATCCATGCTGCTCTTTTTCATGCCCTTTTCTCGTCCAAGTAAGTTTTCTTTATTCATGCCATAGTTTGCAAGTTTTGTTTTTTTGTCCATAGTTCTGCCTTTGTGCGAGTTTTTTGTTTTTATAGCCAAGTGGTGTACTTCCGCCAATGTGCGCGCCTTTTGTTTATTCCTTTTTTGAGTGTTAAAATTAAATATGTATTCACCTGCACGCCATGTCTGGTCCAAATCATTTGCACCACGGGAGAACAAACCAGGCCATAGTCCAAGTCCTGACAATAAGCAGATATTAACAGTAAATGAACAAGTACCGTAATTTCTGGACTATAAGCCGCACCTGACTATAAGCCGCACCAGCTAAATTTAGGGGAAAATACAGATTGCTCCATATATAAGCCGCACCCGACTATAAGCCGCAGGGTTTTGATGTGTAATTACCGTAGTATATAGGGGTTCCTGCGGGACAGAGATGACTGTTTGGGAACGCAAAGCGTCCCATTTATTAACAATAAATCTTTCAATCATTCAATCAAACTTTCACATCTTCTTCATGGCGAACAGCATTCGTGCAGAGTACAAATAATACAACGGTGCAAAGTAATACAAAGTGCTCGCCTGTACGTTATCAAAATAACCAGCCTACCGGTATATGAAAAGTCAGTCTTTAATCATTGTGTCATCGTCTTCCTCCTGTGTACTAAAACCACCAAAATCCTCTTCGTCGGTGTCGGAGAAGAACAGGCAGTATATAAGCCGCACCCTTGTATAAGCCGCAGGGACCAGAACGAGGGGAAAAAGTAGCGGCTTATAGTCCGGAAATTACGGTAGATCAATAATGAATTTTCTACCACTTGTCCTTAATAATTTTGACAAAATAATAGAATGATAAATGACACAATATGTTAGCAGACTAAATTAGGAGCCTTTGTTTGTTTACTTACTACTAAAAGACAAGTTGTCTAGTATGTTCACTATTTTGTTTAAGGACAAAATTGCAATAAGAAACATATGTTTAATGTACCCTAAGATTTGTTGTTAAAATAAAGTCAAAAATGCAATTTTTTTGTGGTCCCCTTTATCTAGAAAAGTACCGAAAAGTATCGAAATACATTGATATCCGGTCAACACTAGTAGCTACATTTTAAAAGGCGACCGGAGAACATGTCACTAATTGTACAAAATGCATTTTTATAAATAATATTGCCTCAAACTAATTTCCCTTGTTCCGTTCCCCACAGAATCCACACAACGAACGAATGCCTCACTCAACTTGTGAGCCTCACTGACTGTCTGGTGCTCGAGAAGCATCCGCAGCTTGGTATCAATAAATCGATCAAAGTTCACTGATATAGCCCTTAATCGCAAATGTCTCAAAGGGCTGCACAAGCCACGACGACATCCTTGGCTCAGATCCCACATCAGGGCAAGAAACTCAACTCGACCCAATGGGAACAAGGAGAAACCTTGGAAGCGATCACAGATGTAGGGAACCCCCGTCCCCCGGGTGCCACAATGGATGCCGACTGGATACGGTTAATGAGACAAGCGGAGCTCGTGTGATTCATGAGTGAATCATTTAAAACCAAACAAGTGCGTCAGCCAATTTGTGAACGGCAGTCGTAATAAGTAACATCCATTAAGGGGAGGGAAGTGGGGCACAAAAACTGATGGTGGATTACTTGTTCAAGTGAGGCTCTGTTGAAAGTCAATAGTTCCTTTGGGGGAAATAATTAATCAACTGTACTGTAGCACGAACCAACCCATTTACCAATCCTGTTTCAGAACTACTGTAACACATACACAGTATGGTGAACCTGGACTGCAAAAAAAAGGTGGGTTTCTTAATAAACGTCAAAATAAAATACTATATCCTGCCTTGTAGGGGTCTTAAAATATTATGACATCTGCACTACAAATAAAATGCCGGGTCCTTTTATAAAACCCAAAACCAGTGAAGTTGGTACGTTGTGTTAATCGTGAATAAAAACAGAATAAAGTAATAAAAACAGAGGCCCACGGTTTCCAAAATCAATTTGAAATGTGAACTCGTCAGACCACAGAAAACCTTACACTTTGCATCAGTCCATCTTAGATGAGCTCGGGCCCAGAGAAGCCGGCAGCGTTTCTGGGTGTTGTTGATGAATGGTCATATCTCACTAACAGACAACAATACATCAGTATAAACAACTACACCCTCTGTCACAGGGTGCCCCCCAGGGTTCGGTGCTTGGTCCACTTCTCTTCATCCTGTACATGCTCCGCCTCTGTAACATCATCCGCCGCCATCACCTCCAATTCCACTGCTACGCAGATGATGTCCACCTATACATCTCCACAAAATCCATCTCCTCCATAACTCTCTCCACCCTGACCGACTGCCTCACTGAAATCAAATCATGGATGCACTCCAACTTCCTCAAACTCAACTGTGACAAATCTGACATGCTCATCATCGGCCCCAAATCCCTCACCAAAACTGCTCACACTCTGTCCCCGTCCATTCACATCCGCAACCTCGGAGTCATTCTGGACAATAACCTCTCTTTTCAACACCATAACAACCACATTACAAGAACTGCTTTCCTCCACCTCAAAAATATTGCCCGTCTCCGTCCA
This sequence comes from Entelurus aequoreus, assembly GCF_033978785.1. Taxonomy (NCBI): domain Eukaryota; kingdom Metazoa; phylum Chordata; class Actinopteri; order Syngnathiformes; family Syngnathidae; genus Entelurus; species Entelurus aequoreus. The sequence goes on along the minus strand of NC_084754.1, from coordinate 7,790,757 downwards.
TCCCTCTCCTTCTCTGCCGCTGAAACCCTGATCCATGCCTTCATCACCTCCAGACTTGACTACTGTAACAGCATCCTCTACGGCTCATCATGCAAAATTCTCAATAAACTCCAATACATTCAAAACTCTGCCACCCGCCTGCTCCCCCACACCCGCTCCCATGAGCACATCACCCCAGTCACTATAAAAGTGGGTGACATTGTTATCACCAGGAAAGATGAGGTCACCTACCTAGGTTCCATTCTAGAGGCTAACCTTTCCTGTGATAAAATGGCAACCAAGGTCATCAAAAAGGTTAACCAACGAACGAGATTTCTCTACAGAATCTCCTCTCTGGTCAACAAAAGCACCTTGAGGATTCTGGCGGGAACTCTCGTTCAACCCTTTTTCGATTACGCATGCACCTCCTGGTACCGTAGCACCTCCAAAACCCTCAAATCTAAACTCCAAACATCCCAGAACAAGCTAGGCAGGTTACTTCTAGACCTCCACCCCAGATCACACCTCACTCCTACCCACTTCTCCAAAGTGGGCTGGCTCAGGGTGGAGGACAGAGTTAAACAACTTGCACTGAGCCTAGTCTATAAAATCCACTACACCTCCCTGATACCGAAGTACATGTCAAACTACTTCCTTAAAGTAAATGACCGCCATAACCACAACACCAGGGGGAGCTCCACTAACCACGTTAAACCCAGATTCCGAACTAACAAAGGTCTTAACTCATTCTCTTTCTATGCCACATCAATGTGGAATGCGCTCCCAACAGGTATAAAAGAAAGGGCATCTCTATCCTCCTTCAAAACCGCAATAAAAGTTCACCTCCAGGCAGCTACAACCTTAAACTAACACCCTCCCCGGATTGCTAATAATCAAATGTAAACAATCAAATGCAGATACTTTTTCTTATGCCTTCTGATCTCTCTCTCTCTCTATGTCCACTACTTGCTGTCCATATCCTACCCCCCCCACCCCCACCCCCCACACCCCTGATTGTAAATAATGTAACTAATTCAATGTGATTATCTTGTGTGATGACTGTATTATGATGATTGTATATATCTGATAGTATATATCTGTATCATGAATCAATTTAAGTGGACCCCGACTTAAACAAGTTGAAAAACTTATTCGGGTGTTACCATTTAGTGGTCAATTGTACGGAATATGTACTTCACTGTGCAACCTACTAATAAAAGTCTCAATCAATCAATCAATCGTGCAGAAACTCCACTGGCTCCCCGTTCCTCACCGGATCCACTTTAAAATCCTCCTCCTCACCCACAAAGCCCTCCATAACCAGGCCCCCTGCTACCTCACCAACCTGCTTCACCGCCATACCCCTTCACGCAGCCTCCGCTCCTCTGATGCCAACCTCCTCTCCCCACCACTCAGAACCAAACTCCGAACCTGGGGTGACAGCACCTCTTTAGATCTGCTTTTTACCTGTGATTGGTGATTAGTGTTCTATGTCTTGTAATGTCCTGTCTTGTAATTTGTCCTGTATTATTATGTATTTTACAATGTACTGCTTTTATATTTTCTGTATTTTATATTATTACTTTGAACTGTTTCATTTTTTTTTTCTTCTGTATCCTGTCTAGCGTCTTTGAGTAAGCTGAAAAGCGCTATACTAAATAAAATGTATTATTATTATTATAATGGCCTTCGCTTTGCATAGTAGAGTTTTAACTTGCACTTACAGATGTAGCGACAAACTGTAGTTACTGACAGTGGTTTTCGGAAGTGTCCCTGAGCCAATGTGGTGATGTCCTTTACACAGTGATGTCGCCTTTTGATGCAGTACTGCCGAAGGGATCTAATATTAAAATTATTTTACTCGTTTTTAAATTCTTACATGGTCTTGCCCCACCTTACCTCTCTGAGCTGCTCCACCTCTATGCCCCCACCCAGTCCCTCAGGTCAGCTGATCAGCTGCTCCTGGAGGTACCCAAATCAAAGCGCAAGCTTCGAGGGGGCAGAGCCTTCTCTGTTGCGGGTCCCAAACTGTGGAACGATCTTCCTCTCCATGTGAGACAGGCCCCTTCTTTGGCTATACTTTTAAGATTCTTCTTAACACATTGTTCTTAAAATAATTTGTAGTTGCTTTTTCAATGTGTATCTTACCTCTGTTTCAAATGTTACTTTTTAGTCTGTCCTTTGCCTGTGTACAGCCCTTTGTTCGTCTACTGTGGTTGTTTTTAAAGGGCTTTATAAATAAAGTTGGTATGGTATGGTATGGTATATCATCGCTTACGGGCAGTGATTTCTCCAGATCCTCTGAACTTTTGATGATATTTTACGGACCGTAGATGGTGAAATCCCTAAATTCCTCGCAATAGGTTGTTGAGAAATGTTGTTCTTAATCTGTTCGACAATTTGCTCACGCATTTGTTCACAAAGTGGTGACCCTCGCCCCATTTTTGTTTGTGAATGACTGAGCATTTCATGGAAGCTGCTTTTGTACCCAATCATGGCACCCACCTGTTCCCAATTAGCCTGTTCACCTGTGGGATGTTCCAAATAAGTGTTTGATGAGCATTCCTCAACTTTCTCAGTCTTTTTTGCGACTTGTGCCAGCATTTTTTTTAAACAAGTTGCAGGCATCAAATTCCAAATGAGCTAATATTTGCAAAAAATAAAGTTTACCAGTTCGAACATTAAATATCTTGCCTTTGCAGTCTATTCAATTGAATATAGGTTGTAAAGGATTTGCAAATCATTGTATTCTGTTTTTATTTACGATTTACACAACGTGCCAACTTCACTGGTTTTGGGTTTTGTAAGAGTACAAGTAGACAAAAATGGTGACTGCCAACTTGACTCCTATGGGCTGACTTATCTACCCAGATTGCTTGGGGCATTCAATCGATCGCAACTGGACTGCTTGGTTTGTCTTGAAAGACGTTTCGCTGCCCACCCGAGTAGGTTTCCTCAGTTCGTACTCATAGACTTAGATCGGTCAGATCTAGTCGACTAGATTGGTCAGATCTAGTCGACTAGATTGGTCAGACCTAGTCGACTACCGTAATTTCCGGACTATAAGCCGCACCTGACTATAAGCCGCACCAGCTAAATTTAGGGGAAAATACAGATTGTTCCATATATAAGCCGCACCCGACTATAAGCCGCAGGGTTTTGATGTGTAATTACCGTAGTATATAGGGGTTCCTGCTACCACGGAGGGGATTGTCGGGACAGAGATGACTGTTTGGGAACGCGAAGCGTCCCATTTATTAACAATAAATCTTTCAATCATTCAATCAAACTTTCACATCTTTGACATGGCGAACAGCATTCGTGCAGAGTACAAATAATACAACGGTGCAAAGTAATACAAAGTGCTCGCCTGTACGTTATCAAAATAACCAGCCTACCGGTATATGAAAAGTCAGTCTATAATCATTGTGTCATCGTTTTCCTCCTGCGTACTAAAACCACCGGAATCCTCTTCGTCGGTGTCGGAGAAGAACAGGCCGTAAATAAGCCGCACCCTTGTATAAGCCGCAGGGACCAGAACGAGGGGGAAAAGTAGCGGCTTATAGTCCGGAAATTACGGTAGATTGGTCAGACCTAGTCGACTAAATTGGTCAGACCTAGTCGACTAGATTGGTCAGACCTAGTCGACTAGATTGGTCAGATCTAGTGGAGATGACAATGACCTGGATGAATGAGAACCTTCGTAGACATCTTCGCAGACTGTGTTAATTGTTAGTTTTTGGTAAATTTGAGGGCTGATTCCTTGTTTTTTTGTTGCATCAAATATATTACATGCCTATTTGGATCATTTACTTTCACTCAAACTCACTTTTGGGAGAAATACATTTCTTAAATACACATTTAAAAAGAACCAAAAGTTTAAACCATGAGTAAGGCTGGTGTGTGAGATAGTTAAGTGCTTGGGTGAGAGAGTCACTTGTGCAATTATTGTGTTTAAAGCAATGGCGTGGTACATCTGGTCTATGTGTGTACATAAATATATACATGAGTGAAGTGGGCAGTGAGCAGTTGGTGAAAATGAATTCAGTGCTGGGTGTGACCATGCAAGTGATAGATCAGTTTGTGTTTATGGGAACGGTGGTGGGAGGTTTTTTGTATGGATGGACATTAGGCTCCTGCCTTTGTGCATTTATGCACAGCATAAAATGTTTGGTGGACAAAATGAGACATAAAAGGAGTGGAAGATTTTACATGTAAACCAGGGGTGTCCAAACTTTTTCCGCTGAGGGCCGCACACTGAAAAATCAAAGCAAGCAGGGGCCATTTTGATATTTTTTATTTAAAAAACCAATACAATATATGTATAAAAAATATACATTCAGGCCTCCACTCAAGCTTGATCCCGGGGACCCCAAAGGGTTTTGGTCAAAAAAATATAAAAAATGTGTCATTATTCAGTATTATTATTTTATTATTATTCAAGTTTTAAATCTCTAGATAAACATTAGGTCTATCTGTCAATATAACGTTTTTAACACTAGAAGTCCCAGCATTTTTCTGTCTACCTAGAAGACCCAGAGAGGGTTCATTTGGCCCGACGCTTTTCCCGAATACACTAATCACTCATTTTGTTATGGTAATGAGGCTGTTAGGGGCAGTTTGTCTAGGTAGACAGAAAAATTATACATGTGGGAAATGCCGAAAGGAGCAATGGCAGTGCCAGGATTGTGAGTGACTGCTCAAATGTATGTCAGTCACGTTTACATGGACATGGTTTTTCATTCTTTGTAAATATGCTTTTTTCTTTGTAAATTTTTTTTTTTAAACTATTTTTGGCACACAAAAATAACAATTGCTTCTGCAACAACCCTCCACACCAAAACTGGGAAAACAGTTGCTTTTTCATTCTTTGTAAATATGTTTTGTTTTGTATTTTTTTTAACAATAAATGTCAGAGTGTTGATCCCTTCATTCTGTTGATCCTTGCAAAAACACACACAACCTACCTCAGAACTAAAGCTTGAGCTGTAAGGTCCCCTCCCCCACACAGGCTCAAGTGGCCCCCTGCCGTGTGCCACTAACAGCCACATTTTCATAACAAAAGGAGTGTCCACAGGGGGGACTAGGAGTCAATGACCCTCTTGTGGGTTTTCTAGGTAAAAAGGCCAATTGGCCCCTCTCTGGGACTTCTAGTGCTAAAGATTTAAGTTGTATGCTCTTTTTGTCAAAGAAAACCCAGTTTTTTATGGAAAAAACAAAATATGCAATATTTTCACCCCATAATTTTTTAAAGTGGAATATTTGACATTATATAATAATTGGAGCCTTAAAAAGGTCAATAACTCATAATACCATTGATTTGAATTCATTATTATTTTTTGAGCAATGACACTTAAAAACAAATCACACTAACATTATTGGGGATCCAAAAGGGTCCCACTCATTAAAGTGTTAAAAAATAAATTGTAATTTTTTTTTACTGTTTACTTTTAACACAATAATCTCAATAATCTCAATTTCAGATCCATCCGCCAATTCTAAATTTTATTGTTGTTTATGTTTTTTGTTTGTTCGTTTGAGGCCCTTCTTTAAAAAAAAAAACAGCTCCATTTTTTATATGGCAAACACAAAATATGCAACATTTTGCCCAAAAAAGATCTCAAAGTGGAATATTTAATGTGACGTAATTGGAGCCTTGAATAGGTCAATAATTCATAATGACATTGATTTTGATTCATTATTATTTTTTAAAGAAAGAAACAGCCTGCATGGCAGCTTTGTGTTATTAGAGTCAACATTGCAACATTTTCTTGTTACATTTCACCTGTTTGCTCTTTTATACCATTTTTTATGTTTTTATTTTTTCCAATCGTATTTTTAAAATGTGCCGTGGGGCCGTTAAAAATTGACCTGCGGGCCGCAAATGGACCCCGGGCCGCACTTTGGACACCCCTGATGTAAACAAACTGTTGCGTCACAGTCCACACTATGGTGAGTTCAAGAACCGCCGAAATTAGTAGGACAAAACGATGTTCACCGAATACTCTCATCAGTGAAGCATACTGTAACGCAGGTGTCAAATCCATACCTTTTGCGGTGACTGGTATTATCTTGCTTTCTATTTACTCTTTGTGCTCTTCCTAGTCACATGACCGCCACAGTCCAATCAGCTTTGGTTATATGCCGGTAGCAGGAAGTGACTGGTATGCTCTTGCTTCCTATTACTCTTTGAGCGCTGTGCGCACTTCCTAGTCACGTGACCGCCACGGTCCAATTAGCTGTGCTTATAAGCCGCTAGCAGGAAGTGGCCAGTAGACAGGGCGTGAGGGAAAACCGATTGTATTTCTGCTCGAGGTAGGTTTTTATTCTAGTTTTCACCTGAAATATTGTGCTGACTGAGTCTAAACTAAAATGCCTCTTTGTAACTTTATAGAGCCGACTACCAACGCCGGAGTTTTTTGTCGTTAAGCTGTGTGTGACTGTAGAAAAGTTGGTGAGTCCATATTTATGAAAATAGCACCTTTAGCATTAATCTTTCTTCGATTGTTTCATTGCAACAGTCTTCGTGGCATATTCTCAATCGTCCATATATAAGGTTTATGACTTAAACCAATGATAACTATTGTGTATTGAATGTACTTTTAAATGTCTTTTGATAATAAGCACGTTTAGTGTACTGACTGCTCTGTATAGGTCATATTTGTGCTGCTAATAGTTATTTTAGCATTTTATTGCATATTGTGATTCTGACATGTTTATTGATTTATATTGTACAATATTGAGGAAAGAACTACAACATATTCTGGATACTTTATAATACAATTAGTGTTATTTAAAGAAGATATTTAGTGTACACATGGATTTATAAGAATGGTCCTGGCTCTTACACAGGCCAGGCTTCTCTTTTTGATGGCGAGCTAAGGAAAAGAAGCATCTAGTCCAAGGATCGTTCTTGGAAGATTCCAGCCAGGAACCCCACCACCTGTTCCGTCTGGGCGGGTAGGAGGCTCTCGAGCCGACCCTTTACATTTTTTCATCTTTAACCTGCAGTACATGGACTGTACTGCCATCCTTTTTTTCAAGAACTCTAAGTCTGAACTGAGATTTATTCAAGATCCAGAGACACTAATTAATGGAATTAGAATTGTATATATGTATATAGTAACTGTGTTGTTTTCCAAATTACTTTCATGTTGAATGGCCACAAATTCTTTAATACACGGTGTCAACCAAATTGCAATTTAAGCTCTGTCTTCTCTCTCCGAGTCGAAACCCTAGTCCAGGGGTCACCAACGCGGTGCCCGCGGGCACCAGGTAGCCCGTAAGGACCAGATGAGTAGCCCGCTGGCCTGTTCTAAAAATAGCTCAAATAGCAGCACTTACCAGTGAGCTGCCTCTATTTTTTAAATTTTATTTATTTACTAGCAAGCTGGTCTCGCTTTGCTCGACATTTTTAATTCTAAGAGAGACAAAACTCAAATAGAATTTGAAAATCCAAGAAAATATTTTAAAGTCTTGGTCTTCACTTGTTTAAATAAATGCATTAATTATTTTACTTTGCTTCTTATAACTTTCAGAAAGACAATTTTAGAGAAAAAATACAACCTTAAAAATTATTTTAGGATTTGTAAACACGTATACCTTTTTACCTTTTAAATTCCTTCCTCTTCTTTCCCGACAATTTAAATCAATGTTCAAGTAAATTTATTTTTTCTATTGTAAAGAATAATAAATACATTTTAATTTAATTCTTCATTTTAGCTTCTGTTTTTTCGACGAAGAATATTTGTGAAATATTTCTTCAAACTTATTATGATTCAAATTAAATCTAGAAAATCTGTAGAATCAAATTTAAATCTTATTTCAAAGTCTTTTGAATTTCTTTTAAAATTTTTGTTCTGGAAAATCTAGAAGAAATAATGATTTGTCTTAGTTAAAAATATAGCTTGGTCCAATTTGTTATATATTCCAACAAAGTGCAGATTGGATTTTAACCTATTTAAAACATGTCATCAAAATTCTAAAATTAATCTTAATCAGGAAAAATTACTAATGATGTGCCATAAATTATTTTTTTTATTTTTTCAAAAAGATTCGAATTAGCTAGTTTTTCTCTTCTTTTTTTCGGTTGAATTTTGAATTTTAAAGAGTCGAAATTGAAGATAAACAATGTTTCAAAATGTAATTGTCATTTTTTTCGTGTTTTCTCCTCTTTTAAACCGTTCAATTAAGTGTAAATATCATTAATTATTAATAATAACATAGAGTTAAAGGTCAATTGAGCAAATTGGCTATTTCTGGCAATTTATTTAAGTGTGTATCAAACTGGTAGCCCTTCGCATTAATCAGTACCCAAGAAGTAGCTCTTGGTTTCAAAAAGGTTGGTGACCCCTGCCCTAGTCTCTGTTCCTAGTCCATAACACCCCATATATATATATTGCATTGATTTGTTGCACGTATAGGTTACAATACACACACACATATTAAACAGTGGGCTTTCTAACAATTGGGAAGGTTAATGTAGTTTGTCCTCAAACAAAAAACACACTAAAACAAAAATGTTTTTTTTTTCCATTTTCAATCCTTTTTTTAAAAATGCTACAGGGAGCCACTAAGGCCGCACTCAAGAGCCGCATGCGGCTCGAGAGCCGCGGGTTGCTGACCCCCGCACTAAATTATGCCTCAAAATATGGCTTGCGGGCCGCGAGTTTGGGACGCCTGGTATAGCGTCAATAAGTTTTCCTCCAACTGTGCAACGTTAACATTTAATTAAAAGTGTCAAGATTTTGGTTTCAATTGGGGGATTGAATGGACCTTGTTGCGCATGTGTGAGACTCTGTGCATTCGCTTGGTCTCGAGTGTCTTGAGTAAATTGAGTACCCGATAAAATTCAATGAGTAACCGATAGAAACCCAAGTCAATAACAATTAAATGCCCTTTATTTAACCAGGTAAAGACTCATTGAGATTAAAATCTCTTGTTCAAGAGCGACCTGAAGAAGAACGCGGCAGAAACAAAGTTCCAATAATAATTACAACAAGACAATACAACAGAACAACAGCAGTCATACCACAACAGGTCAAAATGAATTTAAAACGATTAAGTAATAATTGAAATTTTAAAAGCGAGCACATTACCCAAGTGAACTGGTTTTGAAGTCCATTCAAAATGGACTTCAAACCAGGGCCGGCCCGTGGCATAGGCCGTATACAAATGCTAAGGGCGCCGTCCATCAGGGGGCGCCACGCCAGTGCCACAAATGTTGGAGAAAAAAAAAAGGAAAAAAAAGTTGGTAATATTATTTCTAAATGCAAAAAATAATCCCACGTTAATTAAAATGCAAAGTAATGCCTATTTAATAGAAATATTATTTGTTACAACATTACGTCCCCCCCATCCCCCCGCACGGTGCGCCCCTCCCTTCCCGTATCATGACTTTTACCACATCAAAAAATCAACACAAGATGTCAAAACGGCCAAAACTGTCAGGTGCCCAGGGAAGAAAAAAGAGAAAAGAAGAGGAGAAGAAACGAGAAAAAGACAGAGGTAGCAGGTAGGTAACGTTAGCCTACATGAAATTATTTGTCTGTTAGAGTATGTGATAGTAACCTGGCTTTTTAGCATTAAGCTAATGTTACATGATTCAGCAATTGCTAATCAATAAATAGCTAGTTCTGTTTTAACGTCGGGTTAATATTGTGGAGGGGACTAAATTGTTATGGAAAATAATAATGTAACGTTAGGTAATTACAGTACTCCCACCTTACATTCCTCAGGGACATTTGTATTAGATCTTTTAAGCAGGTGTTTTTTGTTTACATTGTTATTGCCTTCTGGTTAGCTAATGTTTGCCCTGCAGGTAATAGTCACTTTTCCACCCCTTTATATATTAGGTATAGTTGTAAGCCTAGTTGTTAAAGTGCACATCATTAATGTTAATTAAGCAATATCACATGAGAGGGAATGCTGTTTTTTAATTTGAGCACTGCTGTGATTCGGTTAAAGATAATCATAACATAATATTCTCATATAATATGTTAAATTGCTTTCTTCAAGTAAAAAAAAAGGTCAAAGACAAAGCTATTCGGTTTCTTGTGAGTATATACACTTCACTGCCGATGTGGAGGGGCGCCACCTAAAATCTTGCCTAGGGCGCCAGATTGGTTAGGGCCAGGCCTGCTTCAAACCCACTCAAAGTGATCAATTCTGGTAACCTCAGATCTTTCTGGATGTCATTCCATGACCAGGGAACAGCATAACTGAAGGCTGTTTTTCCAAGTTCTGTGTTGGCTCTAGGAACCAACATGTGGAGGACATCCTGTGAGCATAGGCTGTAATGACTGAAGTCTCTACACACAAAGGAACACAGATAGGTTGGGACAAGTCCAAGAAGACATTTATATGTAAAAACTATCCACCGAGAAAGTCTTTGGGCAGTTAAAGATGGACAGTTTTCCTTTGCATACAAAGTGCAGTGGTTGACAAGATTTCCACAACCAGTAATAAAATGTACGGCACAGTGATATACGATAACATTTCAGAATCAGAAATACTTCATTAATCCCAGAGGGGAAATTAAGATTTTCAGCACAATCCCATTCAAGATCAGACAAACATTACAGGGAGACAGAACAGGATCGCTAAAGGGTCTGCCAAGTTCCGGCGCCCCTTACAAAAAAGGTGAGAAACAGGTAAACGCTGGGGGGGAGTTTGATTCAGTCCAAGCCTGGGCCCTGGAGAGGGGGTCCAGACTGAGACCAAGGGAAAAAAAAAACCTCATAGCCCAAGCACACATAAGCATGTGTAAGAGGGAAACATCAAACATCAAAGAACACAAAGGACATTAAAGACATTAAAAGAGCAGAGATGATGCAACTAGCCATTTCTACATACAGCTACAAAAGTAAAACAAAGACAACAACCAAAAAAACATATACACTGTGGTGGCCTCTGCGGTGTTCCACGCCGACTTCTGCTGAGTTGGGGGGAGCATGGCCAGAGACAGGAGCGGACCCAACAAAGCAACCAAGAGAGCCGACTCCACCCTCGGCCGCCCACTAACTCTCGGCCAGTGTCCAGTCCGCATGGATGAGCGAGGATGCATCTAAGGAGACCGAGGTGTCCGATACCTGCTCATTCAGCCAAGACACTGTCTCTTCATCCGCATCTCCTCTAGTCTCTCCAGACGGACTCTGGTGTGGCAGAGACCCAGCAACTGGCCAAAAGGCTCCCGGGACGCAGATCCAGAAGTTCTCAAAAAAGCACAGCAGAAGTCATGAAAGTGCCACCCCTTGTCACACAGTCCCAAAGGCAAAAAAATATAAAAAAAACCCACATGAAAACAAGAGGGAAACATCAGGAACACAAAACACCACAACACCTGCTCAGTGGCCATGTGGTTGGAGTGTCCGCCCTGAGATTGGTAGGTCGTGAGTTCAAACCCCGGCTGAGTCATACCAAAGACTATAAAAATAGTACCCATTACCTCCCATCAGGGCTTGGAATTGGGGGCTAAAAATCGCCAAAATGATTTCCGAGTGCGGCCACTGCTGCTGCTCACTGCAAACTGGCAGACACTCTTGTGTCTATTTGTCATCTCTTCTTTCAGGTCATCTCTTTCTTTTCTCCTATTTTAATCCAGAGGGGTATTCAAAGGAGCTCAGAGGTCTGCAGACTTATAAAAGTCATAGGTGATAGGATATGTATTCATTATACATGGCTGTCTTCAAATGGCCTCGTCCACCTTTGCTCCCTGATCTCTGAGCTCACACCGAAACCTTTGCACTTCAGATGGATACAATACATATTCTGTTGCCGGGGGAAAGCAGAGTTGTGCTGAAGCTGCACTTAAATCACACACCGCTGCCATTTGTTGCGCCTTTTTTCTTTCACAGCAGCACGCTCGCGCAAAATTTCCTGCAGAAAATTCATGCTAATTTTTTCTCAGTTGCCTCTGTTCTCTTTTGTCTCCATTGTGCCCACTGAACCGATCCTTCACTTTGGCACAATTGGCGCCACCAGTTACATACGAGGCACAATGCCTCTGAGAATACAATTCTGGAACCTATTTTGTGCGGTAATCACTGTTATGAATTCACTGTATCAAATTAGATGTGATTTGTCTCCCTCTGCATGAATGCCTGAGTCCCAGGAACACGGTGCTGGTGGGAGGCATAGCATGCGTGACATTCAGGTAACTTTTGTGTGAAGACTGGGAAAGGACAAAACACACCGGAGTCAAAGTAGGCATGTGTATTAATAGGGGTTTATGACGGAAGATGGGATCTACAAAGTATGTCCTCTATCCAGCCCACAATTAGATTGACATTAAATCAATCTGGTGAATATTAATGGGAAATGCAGACATTCAACACTGTGGTGTAAGGCTGCCTCATATCTCAATAAAAAATGTGTATACTTGTATATCTACTGTGTATTCCCGTGCATCCGTTTTTCCAAAAAAAAAAAAAAAAAGGAGTATCATTTAGAGTGCAAATCCTTAAAGTCCTTCCTTCTCACGTGGCTTCAGGGGAGGATTTGAAGCTCCTGTCATGGTTCAAATTTACCTCTATGAATACTTATAGAGTCAGGTATGAACTGGAGATGATTGTACGCTCAAGTTCCATGCATGCAAGGTCACGACCTGTGGAGAAAAATGTAAATGAACCATTTGTGAAGTGTGTATACTCACAAGAAACCGAATAGCTTTGTCTTTGACCTTTATTTTTACTTAAAGAAAGACAATTAACATATTATATGAGAATGTTATGTTATGATTATCTTTAACCGAATCCCAGCAGTGCTCAAATTAAAAAACAGCATTCCCTCTCATGTGATATTGCTTAATTAACATTAATGATGTGCACTTTAACAACTAGGCTTACAACTATACCTATTATATAAAGGGGTGGAAAAGTGACTATTACCTGCAGGGCAAACATTAGCTAACCAGAAGGCAATAACAATGTAAACAAAAAACACCTGCTTAAAAGATCTAATACAAATGTCCCTGAGGAATGTAAGGTGGGAGTACTGTAATTACCTAACGTTACATTATTATTTTCCATAACAATTTAGCCCCCTCCACAATATTAAAAATGACGTTAAAACAGAACTAGCTATTTATTGATTAGCAATTGCCGAATCATGTAACATTAGCTTAATGCTAAAAAGCCAGGTTACTATCACATTCTGTAACAGACAAATAATTTCATGTAGGCTAACGTTACCTACCTGCTACCTCTGTCTTTTTCTCGTTTCTCCTCCTCTTCTTTTCTCTTTTTTCTTCCCTGGGTACCTGACAGTTTTGGCCGTTTTGACATCTTGTGTTGATTTTTTGATGTGGTGACGTTCAAAAAGGGTCATGATACGGGAAGGGAGGGGGCGCACCGTGCGGGGGGAGGGGGGGGGGGCGTAATGTTGTAACAAATATTTCTATTAAATAGGCTTTACTTTGCATTTTAATTAACGTGGGATTATTTTTTGTATTTAGAAATAATAGTACCAACTTTTTTTTTTTCTTTTTTTTTTTTCTCCAACATTTGTGGCACTGGCATGGCGCCCCCTGATGGACGGCGCCCTTAGCATTTGCCTATACGGCCTATGCCACGGGCCGGCCCTGGGTAGGTAGGTCTTTATTGTCATTGCACAAGTACAACGAAACATTGTTTTCAGCACAAACCCGTTCAAGATTAGACAAACAAACAGTGTACAGGGTTACAGAACAGGAACGCTGATGTGTCGCCAAAAGGCGCCCTGTAAAATATGGGAAAAAGGTCAACGCTATGGGAGGATGAGTAAAAAAATACAATCTAGACTGGGGTCCTAAGGGGGCCCAGTCTGGAGTGGGGAAAAAAACTCCATAGCAAAGCACATATACATATTACAACATAAAACTTGCAACAGAGGGCAGGGAGTGGGGGCTATGGTGGAAGGCTGGAGCTCTTCAGGCGCTGCCCAGCCGTCCATCACCCCTATAGGGATTCGCTTCAAGGGCGTTGGATGGGGGGTGGAGTATGTGTGTTTGTGTGTGGCGTTTTTTTTTTTTTTTTTGGTGGATGCATGTGTGTGTGTAAGCCTGCCGCGTGTCTCTGTTCCGCGGCCTTGGTGTTGTGCAGCCGCCAGTCAGTCCAAGGTCAACAACAACAGGTGTGTGTCCATAAGAGATAAGAAGGGAGTTTGTTGCGTCTTCGCCGCACTGTCCTTCGGGAGAGTCTTGAAGCCAGGGAAACAATCCAAGTTAGATTGTTTTGAATGCGAGTGAAAATAAAATTTGCTTTTGACTCTAAATTGTCTATGACTGGTCCTCAAATTCATCCTGCAGGGCAGACAGTACGATGTTATCCAAATCACAAAGTGTCCACAGTTCTGCCCGCATCCTCCAATCATTTGTGGCAGCTTTGGGGTACTTTGAAGGCTGCCAGCAACTTCCAATTTGTCGACAAACCAGAGCAACACTTACTCCAATCAGCAGAGGTCCTGGTGTCATAATTCCGAATTGGTAGATATCTTCACGTCCTCGACTGGAAGGATCCCCAGGCACACGGCACTCCTTCTTCTCCCAAGATTCTGTCGCGTGTCCAGCAACAACCGCTCCGTCAAGACAAAAAGGTTCCCCCCAAACCCAAGTGTGAGGGGCGTGGCCTGCGGATCTGCAGCAAAACGGGATGTGCCAGGACCGGCTTCGAGATTAGCGACAGGTGCGTAGATGACACAGCTGACAGTGTTCGTCTGATCACCTGTCGCTCTGTTAAAGGCAGCAGTCGGGAAGGAGAAGGGGGTTGTTGATGGTCGTTGAGGGTGGCGAGTTGGCAGCCGGACCACGAGCAAGAGACTGAAGAAAAACCATTTGTGTGCTCACTGGTGAGATTGACAGACATTTGCTGAAAAGCATAAAGAAACATTTATTGCAAAATAAATCATTGTCCGCAAATATGACCGAATCTGTCATGTCCGTCTTTGGTGATCCAAGGAACCCTGGGGAGCAAGACCTCCACACCAAGATCTTGTCAGTTTCGTTGAGGCCAGTTAATTAGTTCCAATGTTTAGCTTTGGAGAGCAGTGCAAAAATAGGCAACAAGAAAGTTAAGACAAGACGAGACAAAGAAGCAAGCAGGAGAGATAAGAGAGAGTGAAAGGGAGCGTCCGCCCTTGGACTTGAAGCAAGTGGGAATATCGTAATGAATGAATCAAGGGTGGGAACTGCAAAGCAACTCGTCATAACAACATATTGTATTTCACACAATGATGATGCTCTGAATGGTGATGCTCAGTTTATCTGGGAAAAAAACTGATTCCAATTCGTACCCAAATGTTATAAAGCCAAAGTGGTGAAACAGCCTTGGTCATTTAGATATACCCAGAGAGTATTTTAAGATTAGATTGCATAGATTATGTTTTTCATATCATCATCAAGTCGCTTTCTGACAGTCGCTTCAGGATGTGCCGTTTTGTGGGCGGTCTTATTTACGTGGCTCACCTTCGACGGCGTCTTCTCCCGGTCATCTTTGTTGTAGCGTGCAAGGACGGGAGTGGAAGAAGTGTCAAAAGAGGGAACTAACCCTTTAAATGACATTCAGACTTTACTTAAATCAATAACGGAGCAGCATCTTCTTATCCGTGGCTCAATAATGCAACAACAACACCGGAAACGTGTCCCGTGAAAAACTGTCCGACCGCAACCCTCTAATAACTAAAGTTCCATGGGTAAATTATGTAAACCCACTACACTGGTAGTTTTTAGCGCTTCCATTGCGAGATATAAGTTAGAACTTTACACTAGTTTATATTAGAAATGGCAACAGCGGAGGATGAATGTCACATAAGAAGAGGACAGAGAAAAAAAAGAATGTTATCGACTATGGAGTCGGCACGGACTAGAATGGCGGACGCACGCAAATTTTCAGGATTTATGGAGATCCCAAATACAGATCAGCAGGTACCAGAAGCTAAGAAAAGTTGGTTATGCACAATATTGCTAAACAAAACGCCGGCTACTCAGTGGCCTAGTGGTAAGAGTGTCCGCCCTGAGATCGGTAGGTTGTGAGTTCAAACCCCGGCCGAGTCATACCAAAGACTATAAAAATGGGACGCATTGCCTCCCTGCTTGGCACTCAGCATCAAGGGTTTGAATTGGGGGTTAAATCACCTTAAAATTATTCACGGGCGCGGCACCGCTGCTGCTCACTGCTCCCCTCACCTCCCAGGGGGTGAACAAGGGGATGGGTCAAATGCAGAGGACAAATTTCACCACACCTAGTGTGTGTGTGACAATCATTGGTACTTTAACTTTAACTAGATCGGGGGTCGGCAACCCGCGGCTCTAGAGCCGCATGCGGCTCTTTAGCGCCGCCCTAGTGGCTCTCTGGAGCTTTTTCAAAAATGTGTGAAAAATGGAAAAAGATGACGGGAAAAAAAATATTTTGGGTTTTAATATGGTTTCTGTAGGAGGACAAACATGACACAAACCTCCCTAATTGTTATAAAGCACACTGTTTATATTAAACATGCTTCACTGATTCCAGTATTTGGCGAGCGCCGTTTTGTCCTACTCATTTTGGCGGTCCTTGAACTCACCGTATTTTGTTTACATATATAACTGTCTCCGACTTCCTAGGACGTGTTTTATGCCACTTCTTTTTCTGTCTCATATTGTCCACCACACTTTTAATGTTGTGCGTGAATGCACAAAGGTGAGTTTTGTTGATGTTATTGACTTGTGTGGAGTGCTAATCAGGCATATTTGGTCACTGCATGACTGCAAGCTAATCGATGCTAACATGCTATTTAGGCTAGCTATATGTACATATTGCATCATTATGCCTCATTTGTACGTATATTTGAGCTCATTTAGTTTCCTTTAAGTCCTCTTAATTCAATTCATATCTCATGACACACTATCTGTATGTAATATGGCTTTTAATTTTTTGCGGCTCCAGACAGATTTGTTTTTTGTATTTTTGCTCCAATATGGCTCTTTCAACATTTTGGGTTGCCGACCCCTGAACTAGATAATATGTTTCCTAATAGGTGCCATTTTGCGGTCCTTATATACGCTCCGTCATAATATTTGTATGTTGAAGCACAGAACATCTAATTACAGTAGCCGTAATGCGCCGACAATCCATCAGGCGGTGCGGCTTCATAGCTTATCACAGTCGTAATGAAACATTTTGACAGATTTTTGAGCGCCGTGTCTAATGTTCTACATTCTCAATGAAACATCAACGTTTTGGTATTTTTTACTGGCGTCATCTTGCAGTCCGCACGCATCTCTTATATACGACTGCCATCTACTGGTCACACTTATCATTTCACCATGTACCAAATAAAATAGCTTCGAGGTCGGTAAGCACAACCAAAAATATTCTGTATATTAGGCGCACCGGGTTATAAGGCGCAGTGTCGATTTTGGAGAAAATTAAAGGATTTTAAGTGCGCCCTCACAAATTTCACAAATATTGGTTGGTTGAAATGTATTTCGAACATGTATACAATATCAAAATGATATATCACATATTTTACATATTTTCTTTGCAACAATTCCAAAAAGGAGTAGCAATCTAATCCCCTTTTTCTCCTCATGTCAATCACTAACACATACTTCCTGTTCTCAATTTGTACGGAATTTACATCAATGTGTCTGAATACATCAGTTCTTCTCATAAGTAGTTAAATCAGTTATGATTCGCTTAATGAGATGGATAATATTTCATTTTCAATAAATTCATAATTCTTCTTCTTTGTAAATACTTGTAATTTGAACCACCTCTTGAACTGGATCATTAGTACATTGTTTGATTTCTTTATGTAATCCCTTCATCATTTAATTCCACATATTGATATGCTAAAGGTTTTAAGTGTTGTACGTGCATTGATGTTTTAAGTTAGATTTTTCTCTTAAGGTTGTATTTCTCCTCTTTTGTTGAGAAGAATTGTTGTACATTCTTGGGTAGCAGGTTATAGTTTGCTTTGTACATCATTTTAGCTGTTTACAAATGCACCAAATCACTGAATCTCAATATTTGAGTTGTTGTATGTTCTCTACATCCAACATTATGTATTTTTCTGACTGATATTTTTTGTAACCGTTATTGAATGAAGTGTAATTTTGTAGTTATTTCCCCATAATTCTGCACAATAACTCAGATATGGTAACACTAGCGAGCAGTAGACAATATGAAGGGAATTTTGGACTACAACATATTTTGTTTGATTTATTATGGAAATATTTTTTGCCACCTTATGTTGTATATTTTTTACATGAGCTTTCCAGTTCATATTGTCATCAATTATTAAGCCCAAAAATGTGATTTATTTTACTCTTCCAATATATACTCCATCTATTTGTATTTGTTTTTTACTTTCCCTTCTACTGTTACCAAATTTTGTTTTTAATTTGTTAATTTCTTCTGTTATTATTTGTATCAGCTTCTGTGTGTTCTCTCCTGAACAAAACACAGTCATGTCGTCTGCAAATAATTCTAACTTTAAGTCCTTTGTAACTTTAAAAATGTTGTTTATATAAAGATTGAACAATTTTGGTCCCAGTATTGATCCCTGGGGTACACCGCAAGATAACTCTAGCTTCACCGAGCATTACATATTGCTTCCTGTTGGTCAAGTAGCTTCTTATCCAGTTTAAGACCAGGCCTCTGATGCCATATTGTTCTAATTTTGTAATTTAGATATTATGATTGTTGTGTCAAATGCTGTCATTAGATGCATAAATACTGCAGCTGCACACTGTTTACCATCTATTGCATTGGTAATGTTCTCTGTTATTTCGATTAATGGCATCGATGTTGAAATGTTAGTTCTGTATCCGTATTGGTTGTCTGTGAGTGTTCCACTTTTATTTAGGAATTTATCCAATCTGTTGTTGATTATTTTTTAAATGATTTAAAAAAAAACTGTGGCAGTAAAGAAACTGGCCTGTAATTTGTGAATTGGGGTTTGTTTCCAGTCTTATAAATTGGTACTCGTTTCGCTATTTTCAATTTGTTTGGGAATTTGCCTGTTTGAAATGACAGGTTTCTAATATACCTTAAAGGTTTTGAAATTTCTTCAGTAACTTTTTTTTAAATCACTTGAAGTCTTGTGTTTGCATTTATATACAGTTTTGATTAATTCTTCGAGGGACATCGAGTTGGGGATTTCTATCAATGGAGTCAGTCCAGTCTTCCACTGACCCTGTAACTGGAATCCTTTGCTCTAGCTTGGTTCCAATATTTACAAAGTAATTATTAAAGTGTTCCACTACTTCCTTCATATTGTCGTTTAAGTTTCCGTCTATGAAGTATTTGTGGCAATCCTTCTTAGCTCTGTATTTAATGCTACTACTGAGTATGCCCCATATAGCTCTCATGTTATTTTTGTTCTTGTCTAATTAATGACTGAACTATTCTCTTCTACATGTTCTAATTTCTGCCTCTATAGATTTGTGTTTTATAAATGCTCTAAATATTATTGTCATCCATGGTTGATTGTTCTTTTTCTGCTTCCGACTTAATTGTTTATTATATTATCATTTTCAAGCATTTGTTATATCACAACAATGCATACTATCAAATATGTTTTATTGTTAGGCTGATGGTCACAATCCACCCCCATTGTCTTTTATCAAAGAGGGGAGCTCTTATTGGAGATGCAAAAAACTGAAAAAGCAGCAAAGATTCAAGTGGTCTGTAGGGCTGATGAGGCCTATGAAATATTTAAAGATTTCCATGCCAGCCCGACTGGAGCTCACTGTGGCCCGACACAAACCATTGAGGCTATCTCAAAACGAGGGTCAGGGATGTCTGTGAACATCAAGAATTAGCCCTGAAATGAAACCTTGTGATTATTATATAGTTTCTACACAATATTATTTATGACAGGCCTATATAAGGTTACCCAGTGCTCGGCGTGTCAGGCAAGCAGTCATTGACATCAAGGTGAATTCAGTTAAAGAAGGCAAACATGTTTTTGAATCAATAGAAACCTAAGAAATATTGCTCCTGGTAAAGAAAAATAGAATAAAAGATGTTGTGATGTTGGATATTTTGTATCACAGAATAGTCAGTTTACAAATGTGTTACATTTTAGTAATAATATACATTAATCCAGTTTGTGAAATAATGTTATAACATGACAATCTATTGCTGTTAAAGGTTTACCACCCATTCAAGTTGGTGGGAATGGATCTAAATATCAAAGACAGCCAATGGTCACTAGTACATCTTTCTGATCATTGATTAGTTCACAAATCGCTACAAGCTTACCCCCTTAGATATAAGTCATCCAAGCAGGGGCGTCACTAGCTTTTAAGGACAGGGGGGGGCTTAGCCCCCAGGAGATGCACAGGATGCGAGCGAACGTAGCGCACGAGCACGAAACTTCACAAACGGCTAACAAAGACTTAGAAAATATTCTTTGTTATTATTATTATTTCAGTCCGTTTCTTTTCAATCTGGGTTCAGTACAACAACAAACATGGGTTTGCACAGTGACATTTTGTTTACAGCATCAACAAGAAACAATGACTTGCATGATCCTTCAAGATACACTGAAACACAATGAAAGTCATGGCATTAGCCTCCATGTTATTCATTCACAACATAGAGGCTAATGCCACCACTTTAGCTCACAATACAATAATTGTTTGTTCCCAAATATTTTGAAGTTGCACAGATTATATATTGGGCACATATGTGACTAAAATGGTTGTAAATTCAAGCCCTGGAAATATTACTTAATTACTTGAATTAAAGTAATATCTAGATCGGGATAATTTGGCTTGCATGTAATATATTTATATATATTATGGCAAGCCGTTAAGGAAATTAAATATATATGGAAGTCTGAATAGAAATGAGAAACGTTTATATATACTGTAAATAAGAAAGACTTAGTCTGCTGATCTGAAAAAGAGCCAAAACTGTCAAAGAGCTGAGAGACCATCCTCAAAGTGCAATGCTGAAACAAATAATGCAAACAATAAAATGTAACTTCCAGGGTTTTGGATTAACGTAGTCCCGTCGTCCCGGGGATGGTAAACAAAAATGCACGGGACGAAATTAAATGCTCCCCGGGACGATGGCTTTTAACCATTTTTTTTATTTTTATTTTTATATTTTTATTCATTTTACATTTTATATTAAACATCTTGGTTTTTCCCCCCTCTGAAAATCCTATGAAATGTTTAACAAGCCATCCTATAATAATACAACAGCTATTAATGTAACAATACAATAAAAATATATATATTTAATGATGTTTTTTTCATTATTTTAACAATAGGCTAATTCATATTACTTTATATAGATTCTACAAGAAACACAAAACTTAAAAACTAAATTATTTACAATTGCAGACACAAGGTTCTTGTTCTGCAGTGCTGTGTGCTAATGTGCTTCGTACACCTGCAGGACCGCAAGCAAGGTCGCAGAGAAAATGCGGACTGGATTTTGAGTGATGTGGGCATTTTCTATATGAACAAGTGGAATGGATTGGATACCGACGCACTCACTAACTTACGCTATGAAGTGAGGGAAACTGAGTGAATAATGACAGGTTATATGATTATTTATTTAAACTCATATTCGGGCTACTTTATAATGAATATGTCGGCATGTATTTGTAAAAAAAAATTTAAAAAAAATAAAAAACCAAATTATTTAGGGGGGCTTAAGAACATTTTAGGGGGGCTTGAGCCCCCCTAAAATGGGCCTAACAACACCAATGCATCCAAGGATGTGACCGATTGCCTGATTGCCTACTGAAAGCCACTACTACCGACCACGCAGTCTGATAGTTTATATATCAATGATGAAATCTTAACATTGCAACACATGCCAACTTATAAAGTGCAATTTTAAATTTCCCGCTAAACTTCCGGTTGAAAACGTCTTTGGATGATGACGTATGCGCGTGACGTAACCAGTGAAACGCAAGTATCGGTACCCCATTGAATACAATACAAAATAGCTCTGTTTTCATCTCATAATTCCACAGTATTCTGGACATCTGTATTGGTGAATCTTTTGCAATTTGTTTAATGAACAATGAAGACTGCAAAGAAGAAAGTTGTAGGTGGGATCGGTGTATTAGCGGCGGACTACAGCAACACAACCAGGAAGACTTTGACTCGGATAGCAGACGCGCTAGCCGACGCTAGCCACCGACCGCACGGATGATCGTGGTGAAGTCCTTCGTCCTTCCGTCGATTGCTGGAACGCAGGTGAGCACGGGTGTTGATGAGCAGGTGAGAGCTGGCTGGCTTAGGTGGAGCGCTAATGTTTTCATCATAGCTCTGTGAGGTCCCGTTACTAAGTTAGCTTCAATGGCGTCGTTAGCAACAACATTTTTAAGCTTCGCCAAGCTGGAAAGCATTAACCGTGTATTTACATGTTCATGGTTTAATGGTATTGTTGATTTCCTGTCTATCCTTCCAGTCAGGGGTTTATGTATTTTGTTTCTATCTGCATTTGAGCCCGATGCTATCACGTTAGCTCCGTAGCTAAGTTAGCTTCAATGGCGTCGTTAGCAACAGCATTTTTAAGCTTCGCCAAGCTGGAAATTATTAACCGTGTATCTACATGTCCACGGTTTAATAGTATTGTTGATCTTCTGTCTATCCTTCCAGTCAGTGATTTATTTAGTTTCTATCTGCATTTGAGCCTGATGCTATCACGTTAGCTCAGGAGCTAAAGAGCTTCGTCGATGTATTGTTGTGGAGATAAAAGTCACTGTGTATGTCCATTTCGCGTTCTCGACTCTCATTTTCCAGAGGATATAGTATCTGAGGAGGTTTAAAATACAAATCCGTGATCCACAATAGAAAAAGGAAAGAGTGCTGAATCCAATGAGCCAGCTTGTACCTAAGTTACGGTCAGAGCGAAAAAAGATATCTCTTGCACTGAATTCTAGTCCTTCACTCTCACGTTCCTCATCCACGAATCTTTCATCCTCGCTCAAATAAATGGGGTAATTGTCGCTTTCTCGGTCCGAATCTCTCTCGCTGCTGGTGTAATCAATAGGGAAATGTGAGCAGCACTCCAGCTTGTGACGTCACGCTACTTCCGGTAGGGGCAAGGCTTTTTTTAAATCAGAAACCAAAAGTTGCGAACTTTGTCGTCGATGTTCTCTACTAAATCCTTTCAGCAAAAATATGGCAATATCGCGAAATGATCAAGTATGACACATAGAATGGATCTGCTATTCCCGTTTAAATTTTAAAAATTCATTTCAGTAGGCCTTTAAATTTGTGTATACATTTCAATGCCCCCAAAGAGTTTTGACAGACCAGGGGTGAGAATTTGTCAATGCGGTAAGAATTTAAATCCTTCACAAAAATGTGTCTTTCTTAAATATTAGTCACCAACTATTGTACCGTTTATTTCATTCTGAAAAGCCTTCATTCAGTTGCACATTCATTATATTCCTGTAAAATAGCAAGGGTATTATTATTAATGTCAGAATAATTTCTGTCCTGAAAACCTTACGCTACAGAGGTGAGTTAGTATGTTTTTCTTCTTTTAAATTGATACAGTAGCTCTAAAATTTCTTTTTTTAAATTTTTTTTTTAAAATTTATGATATTTATTTATTCATTTGATAGGAAAATCATAATCCAGGTCCTGAGAAAACAGAACCCCCCTCCCAAAAAAATATGATAATAATAATAATAATTAAAAAAATAAATAAAAGTAAAATAAGAATAACACCGACCCCCACCTCCCCACCCCGTCCTACATTTCAGTCACAGTGGGTAGCAGTGTACTGCCACACGCAAATAGAGAATCACACAAACTGACTAAAAGAAAAAAAAGTAACAAAAAAGAAATGTTTTAAATCACAAACAGAGTAGTGTAACTGAATAAAAACAAAACTAAAAGAGTTGAGGTAAGTGGAAAGGTTCATTGTCAACAGTGAGTGTCACATTTGTCCTGTAGTGTCTTTAATTTGACTATGTAAGTAATTATGCAGCCCCAGGTCAAATCAAATTGTTTTGGTGCACCCCTCAGATTATATACAATTTTCTCTAAATCTAAGAAAAACATGAGGTCCTTCAGCCATAGGGAGGCTTTGGGGGGGAAAATTGTGATTTCCACTCCAATAAAATCATTCTACGAGCTTGATAGTTTGGTGGAATTCCAAAAATAGCCATGTGGACGTTGCCCTCTAGTGGGTTCTGCGGATCACCACACACTGCCAGGAGAGCCCGGGATTCAGGGTATAACACTGATTTATTTTCATCCATCACAGACAGTCTTCTGCTTTCCAGCACAAAGTCTTTCTTTAATGAGTCCGTGTCCCTCTCGCTCTGGCTCCCACTCCAACTCCAACTCCGTGTCTCATCCCGGCTGCTGCTAATAAAGGCCACAGGTGATTAGATAACAAGGCCCACCTGGGCCATCTACTCACCTGTCCCTGTCTTCGAGGCCGGTCCTGGCACATCCCGTTCCGCGGCAGGCCCGCAGGCCACGCCCCCCTCCACAAGACAATTCTGCACATGGCGTCGACTTAAAATGTAGTGATGTTTAAAAATATTAATCCAGTAGGCTTTCAGACAGGGTCGGGACCAGCACATGTATGCCATGTTTTACAGCACACTGAGTTGTAATAACCCCAGATGTCCTGGTGTCTGTTAAATCAAACTGTAACATGTTGAACTTTGTTACTTTAATCATGAATATGTTACGTGTTCTAGGATGTGGCTTTCCAAACCATATGGAACAATGTTATTGACAATTCTGCTAGCTTTTTATTCTTGTCACGGTGATGAATATGAGCGCTATAAAATCCGCTATTTTTTCGGAGCCCCGAGCAAAGTGGTCGGTGAGCGTCCAGAGACGTGGGTGACCATTTGGATGCTGTGATGTTTGGCCTCAGAACCAAACAGCAGATGACGACGAAATACTCCCTTTACTATTTAATGTTTGAC
Source organism: Entelurus aequoreus (assembly GCF_033978785.1). Lineage (NCBI taxonomy): Eukaryota > Metazoa > Chordata > Actinopteri > Syngnathiformes > Syngnathidae > Entelurus > Entelurus aequoreus. The sequence goes on along the minus strand of NC_084754.1, from coordinate 7,765,893 downwards.
ATAGAAGCTTGTTACCCCTTACAAGTGTCATAGCACTATGTGGTTAAATCTTGATCTACCAATTGACTTCTACATCAGTCTACTACAAGTACATACTCACGTTTTCTCTCCTTTCATCTGTTCACCTGTCTATCTGTCGTTCTCTACACACTCACATATCAGACTGTTTTGAATACATAATGGTCTTATGGGAAGGCTGTCCACAAGGTTGCGGAGTGTGTTTATAGGAATTTTTCCACCATTCTTCCAAAAGCGCATTGGTGAGGTCACACACTGATGTTGGTCGAGAAGGCCTGGCTCTTAGTCTCCGTTCTAATTCATCCTAAAGGTGTTCTATCGGGTTCAGGTCAGGACTCTGTGCAGGCCAGTCAAGTTCCTCCACACCAGACTCTGTATGGTTTTTTTTTGTTTTTTTTGCCACAAAAAAATACAACCATGCATGCTTACGGACTGTATCCCTGCAGACTGTATTGATCTATATTGATATATAATGTTGGAACCAGAAATATTAATAACAGAAAGAAACAACCCTTTTGTGTGAATGAGTGTAAATGGGGGAGGGAGGTTTTTTGGGTTGGTGCACTAATTGTAAGTGTATCTTGTGTTTTTTATGTTGATTTAATAAAAAATAAATAAATATAAAAATTAAAAAAATATATTTTTAATTTTTGTATTTCTTGTGCGGCCCTGTACCAATCGATCCACGGACCGGTACAGGTTGGGGACCACTGCTTTACACCACTGCTTTGCATTGGATTTGGTGATGTATGGCTTAGATGCAGCTGCTCGGCCATGGAAACCCATTCCGTGAAGCTCTCTGCGTACTGTACGTGGGCTAATTGGAAGGTCACATGAAGTTTGGAGCTCTGTAGCAACTGACTGTGCAGAAAGTCGGCCACCTCTTTGCACTATGCGCTTCAGCATTCGCTGACCCCTCTCTGTCAGTTTAAGTGGCTGAGTTGCTGTTGTTCCCAAACTCTTCCATTTTCTTATAATAAAGCCGACAGTTGACTTTGGAATATTTAGGAGCGAGGAAATTTCACAACCGGATTTGTTGCACAGGTGGCATCCTATGACAGTTCCACGCTGGAAATCACTGAGAGCAGCCCATTCTTTCACAAATGTTTGTAGAAACAGCCTCCATGCCTAAGTGCTTGATTTATTACACCTGTGGTGATTAGGACACCTGATTCTGATCATTTGGATGGGTGGCCAAATACTTTTGGCAATATCTATAACAATTTCATTAACACAGAGGCGTTTCTGTGGTAATATAAGAAGGCCGCCATGACCCAAAGACTTTGATTCAACCGGACATGTTTTTTCTTCAGGTTGACAACTCTGTGGACAGGAAGATGTGTACCTTGACCTCCAGAAACATCAGAATACCTTGTTGGTCAGGGGAAAATCTTGATAAGGGACATGAGAAAACCAAGGGAAAAATCAATTTACAAGAGAAGCCACTAAGGCTCATAGTTGGGGACAAGGTTTTTAGATATTAGCAGCCAACAGAGAAAGGGGAAGACATTGAATCAGGAACAATCTTGCCCAAAATCAACTTAGACCAACTTAAATCGAACAGATGTAAGAATGAAATACAACATCAGTGATATTATCCTGCTCGGGATAAGGAAAGGATTAGCCATGAGGCCACTCAGCTCAGTGGCCTGCTGGTTAGAGTGTCCGCCCTGAGACTGGGAGGTTCTGAGTTCAAACCCGGCAGAGTCATACCAACTATGGGACCCATTGCCTCCCTCCCACACCCTCCCTCCCACTCAGCATCAAGGGTTGGAATTGGGGGTTAAATCACCAAAATGATTCCAGAGCGCGGCCACCGCTGCTGCTCACTGCTCCCCTCACCTCCCGGGGGGTGAACATGGGGATGGGTCAAATGCAGAGGGTACCGTATTTTCCGCACTATAAGGCGCACCGGATTATAAGGCGCACCTTCAATGAATGGCCTATTTCAAAACGGTGTTCATATATAAGGTGCACCGGATTATAAGGCGCACCTTCAATGAATGGCCTATTTCAAAACGGTGTTCATATATAAGTCGCACCGCATAGAATAGACGCTACAGTAGAGGCTGGGGTTACGTTATGCATCCCGTAGTTGCGAGGCCTGTTGTGGCTCAATATTGGTCCATATATAAGGCGCACCGGATTATAAGGCGCACTGTCAGCTTTTGAGAAAATTGGAGGTATTTAGGTGCGCCTTATAGTGCGGAAAATACGGTAATTTCACCACACCCAGTGTGTGTGTGACAATCATTGGGACGTTAACTTTAACTTATAACATTCCCATCCTCATCTTCAACCCCGACATGTACGCTGGCTCTTGCAAATAAGTGTAAGATTTTGTGTATTTCTTCTGTTTCCTTATATTTGTTAATGTACATGAAAATGTCGATAGATGTATAAAATACTTGGGCAGGGGAAATATGTCCATGTCTTCCTCTCCAAAATCAACCCTTACAAACTGTACTACTGAGACATTAATAAGGTCGGTCCTAACAAGAAGTCGAAAAAAGAGGTAATTCGTTTTTATAATGCATTATTATCAGCTTTTAATGGACTCAATCTTTCATCATGTGGTATTTATTTTATTTTATTTGCACAGGCTGGCTGTCGTAGTGCACAAGCTCAATAAGAAGAGACCTGCAAAAGCCGCATTCATTGATTATTTTGCTTTGATTGGAAAAAAAAAAAAAAGTTTCAAAGTATACATTGTTATGATGTATATATTTTTTTCTCAGATTTTGATACCGTATATTAGAATGTTTAAATTGAAAAAAAAGGTAACCACGTTTTTAGTACTGCATATACAGCTATTGTAAACATGTTTTGTACATATGTCAAAAATCCAGTAGTGTGCCGTCAGGGCCAGCAAGGCCCTAACATAACCAGAAATCATGATCATAATTAAAGATAACATTAATTTTTTTAATTCCCCTAAATATCTAAAAGAATTAATATTCTCTTCATGTCATATCAAGCTCCTTCCAATGCTGTTGTTTTTAGGTTAGAGTTTGTATCCAATCAGAATTCAGCTAGCTTATGTTGCCATGCTGTACCAAATCTGCCCCGGGGCCTTCAGAATCAACTGTGCGCTGTAAGTGAACAGGCACATACAGTTGATAGATATTTGGGATAGCCAATCAGATCACGAGTTGTTGTCAGTAAGGCTTTCTAGCTGGCCTAACGCTGTGATTGGATACTCACTTGGGAGTCCCAAGTGAGTATCCAATCACAAGTTGCGAAAACAGGAATTGGCACAGGAGCCATAGAAAGCCACATAAAACTCACCGGTAAAATAACCAGGAAGATAAAGTATTTGTCTTACACCTCGTAATCCGCTGTGGACAGACGAAGCCAAGCAATGCAGATTCAGCGAGCGGTGCGCGCTCCCGCGAAGGAAATACATTTTTGGCAGGCAATCACATTTTGGCAAAACACCGGTGGTGAAATGGGGAAATGCTCGCCACTTTCACACGAATCAACGTCGGATGGGTGCTACAAATTGTGAGTTCAAATATTTTATTTATTTTTGTTTTTTTCATGTTTCATTTGTTTTACACAATTCTTTAAATTTTGACAGTACCACATAAGATATGTTTTAATTGCTGAAGCGGGTTTATTGAATGTTAAATGCGCCGAAAAACAGACCCTTTTGTACACTGTTGAGGGGTCTCAATGCCCAGTAGTGTGCAAGTGGGTTTGTGTATAGTATCTCCAGCCGTGACCTAAATTACGGTATTTTGAGAGGCGAACTCGGACTAAGTAGGACATGGCTGAAGGCCGAGGTGAGAAACGCACGGCCCGCCACTGCAAAAAGATATTTTAATATGAATAGTTGTATTCAATTTTACATGAAGTGAGGTCATTATGGGAGTTGTCAATGAGCATCATCACTGGACCCTTGTGGTAAAAGAAAAACATAACAAACAGACTAATGCAATGTTTGCTATAAAGTAGAGTACGTTAAGAAAACATTTCCTTTTTTTAAACCCCATTTGTAGGTCATGTATCCACAAGAAAAACAATCCCCATTTTTTTTTAATTCACAAAGGAAGCCATTCAGAAATGTTTGGACACAACTTTTGTTACGGTAGGCAGGATGGAGCAGCACTTTTATTGTGAAAACAGGAACTGTACGGTCGGTCTTAAGGGTTTTGACGGCAGGTGCGGCGTGAGAGTCTGTTGAAATAAAAAGTGTTTCTCGCCTTCCTATCGGTCGTTTTTTCTTAATACTGAGATTGCAGCTGCCAGCGTCATCTCACACGATCCTCGGGTGCTGTGTGTCAGGTTCAAACACCGATGACATCTATTAAACAGACAAGAAGCAAGGAATTAAACAGAGACAGGATTCAATTTAGCTCAACGAGGTCTGGGCTGTACTCTTGTACAGTCTTCCACCACGCTCTGACAAAAGGATTGCACGCCTCCTCTTTTATTTGGACTTTCCCTGATTACATGGCAACAGTTGTTTCTAAGGGGATAGGGGGTCGTAAACAGCCGTTGCCCTCGGTCACAAAACAGTTGAAAGAAAAGATGCCTGCAGCTTGCATCAGGTCCTGCTTCCTCTCCGCTTTGCAGATCTCGGGTCAAGACAATCTTCCTGTGGATCACAATAGATCAAAGAAACCGACACCTTCATGTCGCTTCACATCGTACACAGTGGAGTTTTACAAGCCTTTTGCTTGGTAAGATCAAAGACAGCTTTTGTCTCCTCGCCGGGAACTCCTGGAAATACAAAGTTTATACATATTGTTATGAACGTGTTTGTTACGACATTATATATGTATTTGCAGTGTGTACATAAAACGTTGATGGAGGGTTGTGAAGTTGTTTTTAATTAAAAAAATAAAATAATGATTGTGAACAATAGGCAAAATGTTTAAAAAAACAAAAAGGGGCAGTTCCCTTTTAAGTGGGGCTTTAAATAAAAATAATAAGTCAATGCTTGGCAGTCTCACTTGGCACAGCGGAGTTAGGTGACCTGCAGGCAGGCAGACAAGAAGGCAAAGGAAATGGCCAAAACTGGAAAAGCAATGGCGAACCAAGGCAGCATGGAGTATTCCAGGAGGAAGAATAACCCGGTGCCAACCAGCTGAACTAAATGGGCACGGAACACAAAAGGAAAACGGCCAGCAAGAAGACCAAAGTAAAAAGTGACTGCCTCATGGCGTTACATGACAGTTACCTTGTTAGGGTCTATTTGAGCCAATATCCATTAAATGAACCGCACTGTGGCAAAGTCAAGGTCCTTATGAATGGCCCCTGTCGACACTAGTGACACTTTAGCGTGATTAATTGGGAGTTCAGTGTTAGATTTTTTTTTTTTTTGCATGGTATCGATTTTGATTTTAAGGATTTTGGTTGACAATAAATATTTAGTTCAGTGTTTGCTCCTAAACCCCCAGATTACTCTGAGTTAGAAGTCTTATTTATTGTTGATCTTTTTTCTTTTAACATATACCAAAAAAAAATGTTATTTTCTCCCACTCTTGTTTTAAATAAACATCACATGTTTTTTTTTTACAAACTTTTGCACGCGCTTTTGTATTAGATTGCTACATTTACTTGCGTTCACGGTTGTGGCCCTAAAAAAAATAGTTTGTGGCCTCATTTCGGTCTTTAGTTTTACTCATGTAACACTTTAGTACAGGGGTCGGCAACCCAAAACGTTGAAAGAGCCATATTGGACCAAATAAACAAAAAACGAATCTATCTGGAGCTGCAAAATATTAAAAGCCGTATATAAGACTTATAATGAAGGCAACACATGACGTAAGTGACTATACTAGCTATAATAGCCTATGTGTTGCAGGCTGAAGCAAATCTTTGTTGACATTCTACACATTTTCACAACATTAGAAACCATTAGTAAATTGGAGGCTACTCAGAAGGTGAGGTAACTCCTGGAAATGACTGGCTTTTAATGGCCAAAGGTATAGATGTGTGTGTCCAAGTTAAAGGAAACTGCAGGCTGTCTTCTTTTAATAGATTTATTACAATCTTTGGCAAGCTAGGTAATGTTTGCTGTGGTCTGGAACAACATGGCACACAAACAACTATCTGAAATGCAGCCAATATTAGATACAGATAATGTGTCATGAGACATGCAAAACTAAATTATATACAACGAGGATAAAAGTAAGGGATATTAAATTAGCTCAAATGAGGCATAATGATGCAATATGTACATACAGCTAGCCTAAATAGCATGTTAGCATTTATTAGCTTGCAGTCATGCACTGACCAAATATGCCTGATTAGCACTCCAACAAGTCAATAACATCAACAAAGCACACCTTTGTGCATTCACGCACAGCATGAAACTTTTGGTGGACAAAATGAGACAAAGAAGGAGTGGACGATTTTACATGCAAACAAACTGTGGCGTTACATTCCACACTATGGTGAGTTCAAGAACCGCCGGAATTAGTAGGACAAAACGACGTTCACCAAATACTCTCATCAGTGAAGCATACACGCAAACATATTAAACAGCGGGCTTTCTAATAATTGGGAAGGTTTGTGTCATGTTTGTCCTCAAACAAAAATCATACTAAAACAAAAGAATTATATTCCCCCTATCTTTTTCTATTGTTTAATTCTTTTTTAAAAATGCTTCAGGGAGCAGGAAGATGTAAATATTTTTTGGAATCTTGTACCATGAAAAAAATTCAATTATAATTAACTAATTAATGAATTAATTTACCACAGCCAGGCTCTAAACCAATGAACAGGGATAAACAAGGGTTTACTCTATTACTCTTGGCGACCAGAAGTAGATTTGACTATGGGAGACTGAGTGTGTGCATAAAAGACACAACCAATCAACATGCAGTGTGTTTATAATTAGATGTTAAAAAATAATGTATTATTAATATTTTAAGTTATTTAAAGATTTACTATAAATCATTGTATAGGAATAATAAAGAAAGACTATCTTGACAACTACAAATCAGTTCAATAGTCATGTGTTTTTTTGGGTTTTTTTTAAATTATTTTTTTAATTAATCAGTCCAACTAAATAATACACAATAATACAATTCCAATTCCAAAAGCAAACCCAACCCAGCAACATTCAGAATAGCAATCAACAGAGCAATTAAGACACACAAACATGACACAACACAATCCAAAAGTGGTCAAACAAAAATGAATAACATCAACAACAGTATCAATATTATTAAGAATTACAACATAGCAGTGATTAGAAATCCCTCATTTACATTATCATCACAGCCATTTATAAAAAAAAGAATAAAAACATTTGAAAAATGAACAATAGTGTCACAGTGGCTTACACTTGCATCGCATCTCATAAACTTGACAACACATTGTGTCCTATTCTTTCCAAAATAGCCATATGTTTATACCCTAATAGTGTCCAATGTTCATATGAAAAGGTAAAACCAAAATAGATTGAATAAGTCCAAGGGGGAAAGAACAGAGTTTGACATCTCCGACCGCAGTGAACTCCATTTAAAACTGCTTATTGAAAAAGTAAGCACAACACAAAAAATAGGCAAATACTATTAAAAAACAAATGTTCTTTAAACACATATTTGGGGGAAAAGTGTGGCTACAGTATAAACTCAAATATTACGATTATTTTAGAAATGCAAATAATGGCGTTCGGAGTGACGCTAAATTAACAATTATCTCCAATGGGTAAGATACGCCGCCGCTATGCAGCTAAACCGAAGTAAAATTATTACAAAGGACGTGTTGATTCACCGCTGTATAAAGTTTAGCAAAAAAAAAGTATAATTTTAACCTTGAGGTAATTCAACCTATTAAAGTAGAACAAGCAAACACCTGCAAAGCACGACGACCAGGTTGGTGATCAAATACTGACCATGATCTTGTGGCCTTCCTAGAGTGTTTTTGCCAGGGGTCGACCCTACTTGTGTTATTTATGTAATCGGAAATGTTCCGTTGGTGTGAATATTTGGACACTACAAACTTTAGATATCCAGACAGCAAGTATTCGCTAAAATTAATTTACCGTATTTTCCGGACCATAGGGGGCACCGGATTATAAGGCGCATTAAAGGGGTCACATTATTATTATTTTTGTAATAAATTTAAAACACTTCCTTGTGGTCTACATAACATGTAATGGTGGTTCTTTGGTCAAAATGTTACATAGATTTTTTTACAGATCATCTTCAAGCCGCTTTCTGACAGTCGCTTCAGGATGCGCCGTTTTGTGGGCGGTCTTATTTACGTGGCTCACCTTCGGCGGCGTCTTCTCCCCGTCATCTTTGTTGTAGCGGTGTAGCGTGCAAGGACGGTTGTGGAAGAAGTGTCAAAAGATGGAGCTAACTGTTTTAATGACATTCAGACTTTACTTCAATCAATAACAGAGCAGCGTCTTCTCATCCGTGGCTCACTAGTGCAACAACAACACCGCAAATATGTCCCGTGAAAAACCGTCCGACCGGAACTCTCTAATAATAAAGTTCCTTGGGTGAATAATGTAAACTCACTACACCGGTATGTTTTAGCGCTTTCATGGCGAGTTTACTGACATATATAAGTAAGAACTTTACACTACTTTATATTAGAAATGGCAACAGTGGAGGATGAATGTCCCATAACAAGAAGATAGAGAGGAAGAAGAAGCTTATCGACTACGGTGTCGGCTTGGACTACAAATGCGGACTCGCGCAAATTTTCAGGACTTATGCAGATCCCAAATACAGATCAACAGGTACCAGAAGGTAAGAAAAGTTGCTTTTGCATAATATTGCGAAACAAAACGCCAGATAATATGTCTTACCTTATACACACACCATAATAATACTCGTATGTTGAAGCACAGTACAATCCATCGAGCGGTGCGGCTTCATAGCTTACCGAAGTCGTACTAAAACTTTTTGATAGATTTTTGAGCGCCGTGTGTAATGTTCTATATTTTCAATGGAACATATAAAATGTTGGTGTTGTTTACTTGAGTCATATTGTGGTCTACACATATCTTTTGTGTGACTGCCATCTACTGGTCACACTTATCATTTCACCATGTACCAAATAAAATAGCTTTGAGGTTGGTAAGCACAACCAAAATTATTCCATACATTAGACGCACCAGGTTATAAGTGCGCCTTATAGTCCGCGGTACAAAATGGATGGATGGATGGATTGACCAATGCCCGTGTATCAGTGTCTACTTTAAAGGCTACGACTAGGGGGTGGGACATACCCCTTAGGCAGCCGCTGCAAACTACTGTATGTAAAACATGGAGGTGAATAGACATTCTGAAAAAAATATTATATTTCCATGATAAAGGGCAAAGTTGACCACCAGACAGCAACAGCATTGATCCCTGTTGTGGTGTGTATTAATTATGTACAACAAAAGGATGTATAACAATACAATAGGAATGCTTACAAATCATTCGCTATAATGATGAAGGACTCCCCAATGCAAAGTGATTTGTGTTGCATAGTTTTCTTGCCGTCATTGACGTGTGTTCCTCCGAGCAACACATTAGATGCCTGAAATAATGTTTTCATTCAAAGTCCTCCATAGAAACCTTCCCCCTCCATCTACAGTCGTGTGCGCGCACTTACAGTATATATAATCAAAACAATGTACTTCACACAAGGACGCCAGCAAGCCATTATGTGCAGAACTCTTTAATATCAAGCTAACCTGCAGAACGTTGCTACAATTAGGGAAGGACATGAATAGAACGAGGCCAAACAATCTTCACATAGCGTACTCAACCCACATCTGCGGTTTGAGAGATGCACACACGGTACATTTCCATGTTCTACTGCTCGCTGCTTTATTGAATATTGTGATTTAAGTCGATAAGGACCCTGTGGAGGGGGGCGTGGCCTGCGGGCCTGCAGCGGAACGGGGTGTGCCAGGAACGGCCTCGAAGTCAGCGACAGGTGCGTAGATGGCCCACCTGGGCCTTGTTATCTAATCACCCGTCGCTCTGTATAAGCAGCAACCGGGAGGAGAGACGCTGTTGGAGTTGGAGGTGCTGCTGAGAGACAGACGCAGAAAAGACACTTTGCTGAAAAGCAAAAGACTTTGCACCATTGAATGAAAATAAAACAGTGTTATACGCAGAATTCCGGGCTATACTGGCATTGTGTGGTGATCTGAAGAACCCACTAGAGCAGTGGTTCTTAACCTTGTAGGAGGTACCGAACCCCACCAGTTTCATATGCGCATTCACCGAACCCTTCTTTAGTGAAAAATAAAATGTTGGCTTTTTTCAAATTCAAGACAAAGTTATATGTTTTTGGTTACACTTTAGTATGGGGAACATATTCTAAGTAAGAAAGACTTAATTTAGAGTTTTTTTGGACACTAGGGGAACATATTCTAAGTAGGGATGTCCGATAATGGCTTTTTGCCGATATCCGATATTCCGATATTGTCCAACTCTTTAATTACCGATACCGATATCAACCGATACCGATATCAACCGATATATGCAGTCGTGGAATTAACACATTATTATGCCTAATTTGGACAACCAGGTATGGTGAAGATAAGGTACTTTTTTTAAAAATTAGTAAAATAAGATAAATAAATTAAAAACATTTTCTTGAATAAAAAAGAAAGTACAACAATATAAAAACAGTTACATAGAAACTAGTAATGAATGAACATTAGTCAAATTAACTGTTAAAGGTTAGTACTATTAGTGGACCAGCAGCACACACAATCATGTGTGCTTACGGACTGTATCCCTTGCAGACTGTATTGATATATATTGATATATAATGTAGGAACCAGAATATAAGTAACAGAAAGAAACAACCCTTTTGTGTGAATGAGTGTAAATGGGGGAGGGAGGTTTTTTGGGTTGGTGCACTAATTGTAAGTGTATCTTGTGTTTTTTATGTTGATTTAATTAAAAAAAACAAAAAAATAAAATAAAAAAACCGATACCGATAATAAAAAAACGATACCGATAATTTCCGATATTACATTTTAACGCATATATCGGCCGATAATATCGGCAGGCCGATATTATCGGACATCTCTAATTCTAAGTAACAAAGACTTAATTTAGAGTTATTTGGTTAGGGTTAGAGGGTTAGGGCCAGGGTTATAGGGTTAGGGTTATAATAAGGCCATGCCGAATAAGGCATTAATAAGTACTTAATAATGACTAGTTAAGAGCCAATATGTTACTAATTTGCATGTTAATAAGCAACTAATTACTGGTGAATATGTTCCCCATACTAAAGTGTTACCATGTTGTATTACTGGTGCACAAAATGAACCATGCATGAACATCACCTTGTTCAAACAACAAAACCAACACAGTGTCTACACTCACAACAAATTACACACCTGCAAATCAGTCTGACTTCTGCTGTTGCCGTATCCGTAATATGCCGATAGGGAGAAGTTTTTATTTACACGATGAGTCGGGTGTGTCTTGACCTCCACCGAAACCCTGAGGCCGACTCACCGAACCCCTAGGGTTCGATCGAACCCAGGTTAAGAACCACTGCACTAGAGGGCAATTTCTACAGACCCGATTTATGAAAGATGTGCGTTTATTAAAACATGTGCAAACCTGATAGCATACGCAAAGCTGATCGACTAAATGTGTGCAAAGTGGATTGCGTCCGTTAAGTGAGCAGAAAAAGGCGTCTCAGTCTTCATTAGTATGCAAAATATATGCAGATCATCAAAACGCCCATAGTACTGGGAGGAGTGTTGTATAATTGATGGTTGTTTGATGGGTGATGAGCCAAGGAGACGCCAAGAGGAATCGTCGAACAAATGGCTTTATTTTGTTTCAGCGAGCCTCGGACTAGAATTGCAGCTCTAGGAGAAGAAGTCAATCAATCAATCAAAGTTTACTTATATAGCCCTAAATCACGAGTGTCTCAAAGGGCTGCACAAGCCACAACGACATTCTCGGCTCAGACCCAACATCAGGACAAGAAAAAACAACCCAATGGGATCAACCCTGGGCGACCGGTGCAATGAACGTCGAGTGGATCTAGCATAATGTTGTGAGAGTCCCGTCCATAGTGGATCTAACATAATAGTGTGAGAGTCCAGTCCATAGTGGATCTAACATGACAGTGTGAGAGTCCAGTCCATAGTGGATCTAACATAATAGTGAGAGAGTCCAGTCCATAGTGGATCTAACATAATAGTGTGAGAGTCCAGTCCATAGTGGATCTAACATAATAGTGAGAGTCCCGTCCATAGTGGATCTAACATAATAGTGTGAGAGTCCAGTCCATAGTGGATCTAACATAATAGTGTGAGAGTCCAGTCCATAGTGGATCTAACATAATAGTGTGAGAGTCCAGTCCATAGTGGATCTAACATGACAGTGTGAGAGTCCAGTCCATAGTGGATCTAACATAATAGTGTGAGAGTCCAGTCCATAGTGGATCTAGCATAATATTGTGAGAGTCCAGTCCATAGTGGATCTAACATAATAGTGTGAGAGTCCAGTCCATTGTGGATCTAACATAATAGTGAGAGTCCAGTCCATAGTGGATCTAACATAATAGTGTGAGAGTCCAGTCCATAGTGGATCTAACATAATAGTGTGAGAGTCCAGTCCATTGTGGATCTAACATAATAGTGTAAGAGTCCAGTCCATAGTGGATCTAACATAGTAGAGTGAGAGTCCAGTCCATAGTGGATCTAACATAATAGTGTAAGAGTCCAGTCCATAGTGGATCTAACATAATAGAGTGAGAGTCCAGTCCATAGTGGATCTAACATAATAGTGTGAGAGTCCAGTCCATAGTGTATCTAACATAATAGTGAGAGTCCAGTCCATAGTGGATCTAACATAATAGTGTGAGAGTCCAGTCCATAGTGGATCTAACATAATAGTGAGAGAGTCCAGTCCATAGTGGATCTAACATAATAGTGAGAGTCCAGTCCATAGTGGATCTAACATGACAGTGTGAGAGTCCAGTCCATAGTGGATCTAACATAATAGTGTGAGAGTCCAGTCCATAGTGGATCTAGCATAATATTGTGAGAGTCCAGTCCATAGTGGATCTAACATAATAGTGTGAGAGTCCAGTCCATTGTGGATCTAACATAATAGTGTGAGAGTCCAGTCCATAGTGGATCTAACATAATAGTGTGAGAGTCCAGTCCATTGTGGATCTAACATAATAGTGTAAGAGTCCAGTCCATAGTGGATCTAACATAGTAGAGTGAGAGTCCAGTCCATAGTGGATCTAACATAATAGTGTAAGAGTCCAGTCCATAGTGGATCTAACATAATAGAGTGAGAGTCCAGTCCATAGTGGATCTAACATAATAGTGTGAGAGTCCAGTCCATAGTGGATCTAACATAATAGTGTGAGAGTCCAGTCCATAGTGTATCTAACATAATAGTGTGAGAGTCCAGTCCATAGTGGATCTAACATAATAGTGTGAGAGTCCAGTCCATAGTGGATCTAACATAATAGTGTGAGAGTCCAGTCCATAGTGGATCTAACATAATAGTGAGAGTCCAGTCCATAGTGGATCTAACATAATAGTGTGAGAGTCCAGTCTATAGTGGATCCAACATAATTGTGAGAGTCCAGTCCATAGTGGATCTAACATAATAGTGTGAGAGTCCAGTCCATTGTGGATCTAACATAATAGTGTGAGAGTCCAGTCCATAGTGGATCTAACATAATAGTGTGAGAGTCCAGTCCATTGTGGATCTAACATAATAGTGTCAGAGTCCAGTCCATAGTGGATCTAACATAATAGAGTGAGAGTCCAGTCCATAGTGGATCTAACATAATAGTGTAAGAGTCCAGTCCATAGTGGATCTAACATAATAGAGTGAGAGTCCAGTCCATAGTGGATCTAACATAATAGTGTGAGAGTCCAGTCCATAGTGGATCTAACATAATAGTGTGAGAGTCCAGTCCATAGTGGATCTAACATAATAGTGAGAGTCCAGTCCATAGTGGATCTAACATAATAGTGTGAGAGTCCAGTCCATAGTGGATCTAACATAATAGTGAGAGAGTCCAGTCCATAGTGGATCTAACATAATAGTGTGAGAGTCCAGTCCATAGTGGATCTAACATAATAGTGAGAGTCCAGTCCATAGTGGGGCCAGCAGGAGATCATCTTGAGTGGAGACAGGTCAGCAGCGCAGGGACGTCCCCAACTGATGCACAGATGAGTGGTCCACCCTGGGTCCCCACTTTGGACAGCTAGCGAATCATCTGTGGTCACCGAATCTGTGCCTGCCCCCCCTTGGTCTAAAAAAGGGGGTGTATTTAAAGGCTAGAGTATACAAATGAGTTTTATGATGGGACTTAAATGCTTCTACTGAGGTAGCATCTCTAACTGTTACCGGGAGTACTGGAGCCCGTATAGAAAACGCTCTATAGCCCGCAGACTTTTTTTGAGCTCTGGGAATCACTAATAAGCCGGAGTTCTTTGAACACAGATTGGTACAATGGTACAATACAATCAGCAAGATAGGATGGAGCTAGACTGCGTGCCAAATCTCTTCATTCTGCTGTCCTGTGGGTACACTGTCCTTTAAATACCTTTCCTGTAGACCCCCCCACCCCCCTCCTTGTTGGTCTAATCTTGATGCCGGACAGTCTATCCTTGCCATTATTCCTGTGATTAGTTTAAGTCAGGTGACCTCCGACCCCCATCCTCTGTCCCTATCTGTGGATCTTCTACCAGGTGTTGCTAATGTCTTTAATCTTCCTCCTGACACCTACATTCTTATGGGATTCCCAATCTCCTGTGGACACTCTCTTCAGTGCCGGTTATGGAATTTTGCACTTTGACCTTAGTAGAAGAATACTTTTCATATATTATGTGGCCAAATACAAACACACGCTACTTCCATTCCTATGAGATAATACTACATGATATACTGTAATTAACCACAGGAGCAAATGCAAATGTAATTATTCAGCACATACAGCCTGATTTACTAAACCACA